>NC_022027.1:29128569-29137249 GCF_000317375.1 Microtus ochrogaster
AGGAGAAGAAGAAGAAGAAGAAGAAGAAGAAGAAGAAGAAGAAGAAGAAGAAGAAGAAGAAGAAGAAGAAGAAGAAGAAGAAGAAGAAGAAAAGCAGAGTAAAAGAATTGCAGGAAAGTCTACCCAGAAGCTACTCAAAATTCTCTCAGGAAGCTGTAAGCTATGGAGGGGTGTAACTTTATTTCCTGGGTAGTGTGTGGTGGCTCCCAACATGTTCTCGAAGAACAGAAGAATACGCCATGCTCAAGTCAACTGAGAGCCTTCCACCACAAGCATTTCAAAGGAACGCGAGAAGGACAAGGTTTCTGTTTCAATAGAAGTAGATTACCTTAGAGTACACTTGAAAGTTTAAACGTGTACAGATTCAGAGGTTTAGAAATCACTGAAAAGCACAGCCGGGGTTTAGGAATGTGATGGCTGGGACCCCTTCTCATTTAATCCACGCCTGGTTTTGCACTCCTCACAGGTAAGCAGGCAGTGCCTAGAAGAGAAGCAGAAGCAGTTGGTGACTCATACTTTGACCATGGGAGCTCTTTCTGTGTGTCTGTGCCATATGTATGTGTATGTATGGGCCTGTGCACATGTGCACGAGGGTGTTCCTGCTGTGTGGGTACATGTGGAGGCCAGAGGCCAACACTGGCTGTCATAGTTTTTGAGGTAGGGGTCTCTTACTAGACCTGGAGCTCACTGCTTAGGCTGGGCTGGGTGCTCAACTTTCATGCGATGCTAGGATCCAAACTTATGCCCTCATGCTGGCACAGAGAGAAACTTTACTGACTGAGCCATCCTATAGCTCTCCAAACACACATCTTACCAAAGTAAGCAAGGTGTACAGACATTTTTGATTCTACAGCTCACTAGCTCACTCTTTTTAAATGGCGTATTAGTTGTTTCTTGGGTTCCAATTGGCTGAAGCTCATTCAATAACGATGTTTACGTTGAAACAGATGGTTGCGTTTATGCCCAGAGTCGCACATAAGCTGGGTAAACATCATGACTCTCTGACCTTGAGTCACTGGGGTGATTTCTACCACAACAAAAAAACAAATCATAAAATGCTCCAGGTGCGGGGGCAGACTCGTGTAGTCCCAGAGCTTGGGAGCTAAGCTCAAAGGAGACCAGTCTGGGCCGTAGAGTGAGAGTCTTGTCTAAAAGAATAACAAGACACACACATCCCCTTCTCTTGGACTGCAACATCGTCAGGAGCCTCCTATCCTTTTACTTCACCAGAACATCAGATTCTTGCCTCTGGGATGAGAGGGCAGTGGCCTTTGACACAGAGCTTAGCCACTGGTTCCCAGGTACCAATGCCAGCCCACAGCGTAGCTTTTGGCGCCAGAAGTAGGCAGGCAAAAGAGCTACAGAATGCCAATCTGAAAGGGTCCCCAGAGATCTTTTACCCTCAACCGCCTCCTTCCATGTACATGAAGTATAGAACAACGTCTAGAGACTGTCTGGAAAATGCAGAGTCCATCGTTGTTCCGGAACCCAGTGTTGGGCTAACAACAAGAAAACTGTCCCCAAATGGAAGAGTCAACACAGTGCCCCCTTGCTGACAGCCTTTCTGTTTTCCCTGTACACCTCAGAATCCCGGGCCAATGGCTCTGGAAGCTGACCCCAAAACACAGCTTTGCAGGGATGCAGTGACACGGGAGTTGTCTGTAAACACAGCGTTAATGCCTTTCTGTTGGCCTTGCAAACCAGAAAGGGAAGGCTCAGGGCTTGGAAACTTAACAGGAGACTGAAGTCTCTTCTTCCTATGGCCACCAATGTCTTCTCAGAGAGACTCTGCATAGCATGTAATTCCTAGGCTAAAGTCCATCCACTTCTACCAGACCTTAGCATTCTAAAGTCACACTGCCAGAAGGCAACTTGACCTTGACATCTAGTCCCAATATTGCTCTGCTGCAGCCCCTCAAGAAGAACACACTGGGGCAGGCTCAGTAGAGCGCTTCCTAGCACATACAGGGCCCCATGTCCAATCCCCTCACTACACACAGCAGGTTAGTACAGCGCTGGTGATGTACAGGCACACACAACAGGCATGCACCTGCAACAACCTGGCACTCAGGAGGGGAGGAGGATACAAAGTTCAAGGTCATCCTTGGACTGTGTGGTGAGGCTGAGGTTAGCCTGGGCTAAATGAGGTACTCCGTCAAAGAAAACAAGAAAAGAAACTGTTCTGTGACATGATAGTAGAAACAGTACTTTTTTAGTGTCACGAATAAGCAATTTCCTTCCTCCTGACATCCCGGGGAAGTTATTCTAGTCATCACTTTGGACAGATGAGAAACCTGAAGGTTTGAGAAAGTGTGGTAGAACTTTCAGCCCAAGAACCCTACCTGGGAGCACAGGCCTCTCTGTAAACTCTAGTCTACTGCTTAACTGTCCCTGTGGAGAATAAGTACAGCTATCAGGACACTGTGTGTGTGTGTGTGTGTGTGTGTGTGTGTGTGTGTGTGTGTGCATATGTGTGTGATATCAAAGGCTCTGAGAAGCTCTTCAGTAAGGAAGAAGGTGCAATTGGTGAGCAACTGTGCAATGACAGAAGACACATCTGCTCACAGAGGAATTGCTCAGAGGATTGTACAAGGCCTAGACTGTAGCAGTTGCTCATTAAATACACACTGAATAAATGATATCGGTGATTAAGTTAAAAAATAATTGTTGAAGTTGAATAGTAATAAATCAAAGCTTGAGGTTTAAAGAGTTTTTTCTTAAATAAAATTGTTTACCTGCCTAATATTACCTAGAGTAATATTTCACTTCACTTGTTAGTTTGTTTTTGTTGTTGTTGTTTATTTTTGCTGTTGTTGTTTTTAAGATAGGGTCTCACTATATAGCTCTGGCTGTCCCGGAACTCACTGTGCAGACAGGCTGCTTGGCCTTGAACTCACAGAGATCCTCCTGCCTCTGCCACCCAAGTGCTGAAATTAAAAGCCCCCACACCTGGCTGCTTCATTCACTATTTTTATTACAACCCCTCCATCAGACTACAAACCTGTTATGCTCGGGACCAAAGCCAGCACCACGGAGCTGATCCTCGAAGGAATGGAATTTACTCTGGCACACTCTTATGTAGGAAGCCTTCCCAAGGCCGAAGCCCAGGATCCCAGCCACTGTGAAAGCAGGTTAGGAAACACAGGCAGGTAACTGAAAAGCTCGAATAGTGCCCATGAGCCACTGCCTACACCTTCCTAACACCGCTCATTTTCACACTATAACAAGCTTCCGTGGAGGGCAGGTCTGACATCAGAGACTTTCTGATCTTTGCTTGAACGGACACGAGGAGGACCAAGACAGAGCACACACTGGCACTCGGGGCATGACCCCGTTGTCAAACCAGTGGCTGAGGCTCCCAGGGGACAGAAGGTAGACCTGGGTCAGGTGGCCTCTATGTCATGGGGTGATGGAGCCTGTTTCTGCCCTTGCCTCTGGAAAATAAGACATAGAGAAGGGAACCTCATGTAGGAGAACCCTTCAATCTATTCCTCTGGCTGGAAATGAGACTCTAAACTGGGTAACTCTTATAACATAAGCCATCTATGTGTACCAAGGAGAAGAAACTCAGACATCTTAGTAAAGTTCTTATTAAAATGTCTCTGACTTAAAAAAAAAAAAAACCTACTCCTTGGTCAAACCAAGATAACACAACATAATCCCCCCCTCCAATGAACCTGCATTCAAAGGCTTTGCTGTTGACAGTGTTGATAATCTTATTGCCATTGGTTCCACCACCAACAGAACGAAAGAAACATTCGAGAAAAAAATCTGCATCTATTCCAAACACGTACAGGCCTTTGATGCATTTCCCAAGCATGTCACACAACAACCACGCACACAGTGTTTGTATTGTGTCACGTGTTCTAGGTACCTGGAGACTGTCTGGAGAGTAAACAGAAGGATGTGCACCATCAGATGTAAAGAACCATCACTTATAAGAGGATGCAGGCCCCTGCAGATATGGGTACCTGCAGGTCCCAGGGCCTATCTCTCATGGATACTGAGAGAACACTGTATATGTCTTGCTAGCCTTTGTTCAAGTTTTATAAATGACAGTAGCGTAAGTGCCTGCTGTTACTCTGCAGATCAGAAAGTGCTGGGGTGAGCAGGAAGGTGCAGGCCAGTGGAGGAAAACAGAGAGTGCTTTGTTAGAGTCGGTCCCAGCAACACGTTCATATCCTCAGGTCTTATAAACCTTGTCAAAATCTATGTGCATTTTCATTTGTCTCAATGCTGGGACATGAATTCAGGGGTCCCGTGCTTCAAACCACCCAGCTACCTCCCCAGTCCAAACTGTTTTTATGACTTACATGCAACTTTAGGTAACGATCCAAATCTTGGATTAGCAGCTAAATAACCTGAAGAGTAAGACAGAAATGTGTTATTTCATTTAATAACTTAGTTAAATTTGTAAAGAAAATATCCAAGCTAGAGATATAACATTTCTAAGATGCTCAAGTTATTATTCTGAAGAAATGGTTTCAGAAGAGTTATAATTCAACCTGAGGTTGAAGTTAACCCCCAGAAGCCGTCTCAGGCAAATGGTAGATATTGGCTTTAACATGTGCAAAATGTGAAAGCCACAATCAAAAGCCAATTGAAATTGATTCAAATAGACCAGTCACCATGTTCTACTTTTAAGAGTAACTCAACAAAGAAAGTCCACCTCAGAGGTTCACAGTATTTAAGCCTTATTTATTATTAATTAATTAAAGAAAAGTGTCTCTATGTAGCCCTGGCTGTCCTGAAACTTGCTATATAGTTCAGGCTGGCCTTGAACTCATAGATTTATATACTTCTGCTCCCGAGTGCTGGTGTCACCAGGCCTAGCCCATCATGATTTTCAAATAAAAACACTAGGCAGATTGGCAGGCTTCTAAATATGTCCATACCATAATCTTTGGCAACTCTGGGTGTTATACTGCAGAAGGGAATTAAAGTATAAAATAGAAATAAGTCACCTTGTCAGACAACTGTGAAATAGGGAGACAGTCCTGAGTGGTGCAGGTGGATTAAACATAATCACAATGATCTCTGGTTGGCACTGAAGAGATCAGAAGTGGAAAAGCGTGGCTCAACCTAGCTGGCTTTGGAGACAGAGGAAGAGGCCACCAGCCAAGGAGTGTACGTAGCCTCTCGAAGTTGAAAAGGGGAAAAGTGATGAACATCCAAGAGAAACACAGCTGTACCCCCATCTTGATTTTAACCTAGTGAGACCCATTCTTCTTTTAAAAAAATATTTATGTGTGTGTATGAGTGCTCCATCTACATACAGAGAAGGGCATCAGACCCCGTGATAGATAGTTGTGAGCCACCATGTGGTTACCGGGAACTGAACTCAGGACCTCTGGAAGAGCAGCTCTGAACCACTGAACCATGTCTCCAGCCCCAAGTGAGACCCATTCCGACCTTGACCTCTGAATAATAAATGTGTGCTACCTTCAGCTATTGTGCTCACAGTGACTTATTTTAGCAGCTGTAGGAAACTAGCATTCAACCCTGAATAGTACAGATGCAAGAGGTTGGGTAGATTTGGGGTGGGTGGATATTATAAGACCTCATTCCACAGATTTTGGCCCTATTTCTGCATCAAAACTAATTTAACAAAAATCTTGGTGGTAATTGGTGAATTTGTTTCTACAAAAAGATCACCTTCAAGTTATAAAAATGAAAACATATTTAATACAAGACATTTATGGATAAGAATAACAACATCCAAAGGGGAATTTTCCAAGACATGTGACCTACTGATCTTCAAGAAAAAAAGGAAAACAGGACATTTCCCCTTCATGTTTGAAGATAATGATTTTTGTTTTTACTTTTTTCAATGACATCTATCTTTACTAAAGTTTTTAATTTTTTTCAAGCATTTTTAGAATCATGGCAATTAGTAGCATTTGATAAGGTGGACTTCCAGAGGGCCAGGTCCCCTGGGAGACACAGGGACTTCTCTAAGGCACGGGTGCTATTGGAGTTCCTGTGTCTGCCATAAGAGAGGGCCACCAACTCAGTGGACTTAAGATAATGTGAATTTATTATCTTACAGGTCTTGAGGTTAGAGGTCCAAAGTCAGAATAGGGACAAGCCAAGGTGGAAACTGCATCCTTAACCAGCTGCCTTCCTTTCTAAAAACACTAGCCCCTACATACTTCATAGCTCAGTGCTGTGGTTTGAGTGTGAAATGGCCCCACAGGCTCATGTGTTTGAACTTGGGGTCCCCAGTTGAGGTTGCTGTTTGGATTATAGAAACACTAGAAGTGGAGCCCCATTGAAGGAGACCGTCTCTGGAGCTGGGTGTTGAGGTTTCAGAGCCTGAGCAGATTTCCCACTTCCTGCTTCCCGATTATAGTCACGATGTGACCAGGTGCTTCACAGTCCCTGCCATCATTCTTTCCCCACAGTGGTAGACTACATCCTTCCTGAAATAATGAGTCAAAATAAGCCCCTCCTTCCCTATGCTGCTGTTGTCACGGCAACCGGAACAGTCGCCACTACATTCGTGGCCCTTTCCAGAATCTTCAAAGCCAGTCATACTGAGTCCAAACCTGCTATCTCTCTAGCTATGCCTTCCAGTCCCCTTCTCCATTTATGGCCTCTCTTTAGATGAAAAACAAGTCAACGATAATCTGTTTCAAAGTGGGCTAACAACCTTAATGGCACCTGAAACTCAAATTTCCCATTATCAAGTAATCAGATACATTCCGTCTTTTGTAGAGATAGAAGCTTTAGCTTGTTGTAGAATAATCTTTTTGTGCCCTGTGAAGATATGTCTTTGCCAAGGTGCCTTCTGATTGGTTTACTAAAGAGCTAAATGACCAATAGCTAGGCAAGAGGTACAGGTGGGACTTCGAGGCACAGAGAGGACTCTGGGAAGAATAGAGGCAGAGAAGCCAGCCAGATGCAGATCGAGTCAGACACACAGAATGGGACAGAGGTAAAAGCCATGTGGTAGAATGTAGATTAATATAAATAGTTTGGTTTAAGTTATAAGAATAGTCAGACGAGCCTAAGCTATAGGTCAAGCTCCCATAATTAATAAGTCTCCATGTTGTTATTTAGGAGCTGGCTGGTGTGACAGGAAAAGACTCACTACATTAGCTAAAAGCAAGCAAAAGCATGCATGAAGCAAAAATCTTCAAAAATAGGATAAATAAATGTCCAAGGGTTGCAGGGAAGACCACCAAAAATGGGGCTCTCTGAAGTTAAAGCATTAGTAAATACTGACGCTTACCTTGGTGGACAAGTCCCTGGGTGACAAGCATGCTTATAAGAGAAAAAGGCAGAGCTGTAAAACAAACAAACACCCCTCAATATTAGTATCTCAACACACGGTCTCTTGGGGCAGGCGGGATTGCCCAGTGAGTACAAACACATCTCTAAAGCATGACAACCTGAGCGCGATCCCCAGGACCCACCTGGTGGGAGAGGGCTGTGTGAATCAACTCCTGTAAGCTGTCCCCTGACTCCACATGTAAACCACATGTACATGCATGTACATCTTCACCACATACAATTTACCAAGACTAACAACTCAAGCCCCTTGCCTAGAAATCAGGGAAAACTAATTCTAAGGTTTTTTTTTTTCTTACCTGAATTGGCAGTGAGTTTTATACTCTCCCCACCCGCCTAAGCCAACCATGTAGCCCTGGTTGTCCTGGATCTCACTCTGTAAATCAGGCTGGCTTGAACTCACAGAGATCCTCCTGCCTCTGCCTCCCACGTACTGGGACTAAAGGCGTGAGCCCCCACACTCAGCTTTATTCACTTTGCACATTATAGTCAACAAATATTTCTTTAAAACTACATGAGAAGTTTCTTGGGATTTATCCCAATAGCTCAGCCTGATACACAGCAATCACCTAAACTGACACCCCACACTCAACTCCAGCTCTGATATCCATGATTACTGAACACTCAATATGCATATGACTCCAATGGCTATATCCGACACGGATATAGTGTGTGTTCACTTAGCTGCAATTTTGGTTTCTTTTTTTGGTTTTTCAAGATAGGGTTTCTCTGTGTAGCCCAGGATGTTCTAGAACTAATTTTTGTAGCCCAGGCTGGCCTCAGACTCTGAGATCTAGCTGCCTCCACCTCCAGAGTACCACCACACAGCTATATTTTGCTATTTTCAATCCTACATAAAGTTTGAAAAGCAATAGCATGAACTTCCATAGAGCCTTAATAGACACATTAGTTACAGATTTATCTCTGGATGCATCCCTATATTTTGCTTTGTATCTGCCATTACGTATTTTTTCTGAGCCATCTGGGACTTGCAAACACCATCACTCTTTATAACTGAATATTTTAACAGGTAACTTCTAAAATCAAGTTAATGTTTCCTGCACAACCACCATACCACTAGCATAGTCAGGAAAAATCTGAATATTCAGACTCAAGAGGAATGATACTAACTAATACACAATCTATATTCTAATCTCTCCGACTCGTCCAAGAATGTCCCTCATAGCTGCAGGTTTTTTTCCAGCATGCAAGATCAAGGATTATCCAATCTGTTTCGATCTAGGGCAGTTTCCTGTTGTTTCTGCTTTGATGTTTGTCTTTCTTTCTTTCTTTCTTTTTTTTTTTTTTTTTTTGATTTTCGAGACAGGGTTTCTCTGTAGTTTTTGGTGCCTGTCCTGGAACTAGCTCTTGTAGACCAGGCTGGCCT
>NC_022027.1:29137349-29138519 GCF_000317375.1 Microtus ochrogaster
CAGGGTTTCTCTGTAGTTTTTGGTGCCTGTCCTGGAACTAGCTCTTGTAGACCAGGCTGGCCTCAAACTCACAAAGATCCTCCTGCCTCTGCCTCTCAAGTGCTGGGATTAAAGGCGTGTGCCACCACCGCCCGGCGATGTTTGTCTTTCTTAACCTTTTGCTCCACTGTTGGCTGTCTGCCTGAAGAGGCACAACGAAGGTTAGAAACAGGCTCCATTCGTGCTAAGCACACGCAGTGTGTAGTTAAGGTTTTTTGTTTTTTTTTTACTGTAGTTCACTGAGTCTGGTTTAAAGGGTTCCTAGCTCTCCCACGATGTGTCAGATGGCCTCTTCCAAAAGCAAAGAGCCATCCTAGCAACCGAGGCAAACCGGATAGCAATCGGTTTCCCATCACGTCTAATGGGCCACACTGACCCGTGAATCAACCAGGCCAGTTAAACTACCGGCTCAGAGGTTCTCAGAAAAGGCATGAGATTCTAGAAAAGCAATCAATAATCACAGTGATGCAGGATGAATATCAAATTATAATTGGCCAATACAGGCTATGAATGGTTTATGAGATTAAGAGTACTGTAGTCTTGATTATGCCTCTGTCGGTAATGTACCCAGTGCTGGGCTGGATGACAGGTTCCATTATGCCACTCTCAACTGTCAAATTATGAATTTATTAAACCAAAAGGGACTTTTAATACAGAATGAATCCACTGCCTTGTCTTATGTAAGGCAATCCTGGGATGAAGAAGCAACTCAGCAGAAAACAGTATCGTAGAGACACATTGGTGGATGATGTGAGCTCCAGCCCAGTCAACAAACACTTCCCAGGTAGAGCCTGTGGGTGAGGCTGTGGACGAAGTCCAGGTGAACCTGACACCACCTCTGAGCTGAGACGCTGGTGCAATTTACCAAGGTCTGCTTTGTGGAAGTAAGGCATGTTATATAAAACTTTGGGCCTGTGTTCTTGCTTTCAGGAAAGGAAGAGACACGTATGCTTTTACTGAGTGAGGTAAAGGGCTTGATACTTGCTTATTATCTCTGCCTGAAGAGAATGGCACGGATTCAAACTTTAAACCTCCATAAGGGGGCTGGAGAGATGGCTCAGAGGTTAAGAGCATTGCCTGCTCTTCCAAAGGTCCTGAGTTCAATCCCCAGCAACCACATGGTGGCTCACA
>NC_022027.1:29138989-29151895 GCF_000317375.1 Microtus ochrogaster
GGATGTGCAGTTTTGACTTTGGGCAAAACAACAGGCTCTGTAGGGAAAGACACTGAGGGTTAACTCAGAGGACCCTGAGTAGAAGGCCAGCCTGGGCTAGACGGTAAGATCCCATCTCAAAGTAAAACTAAGAAAAACTACAGGTAATAAAAAACCGAGGTCACAAAAGCCTCCACACTGTTTCCTCTTGAAGGGGATGGGATGTGTTCTGTTCCTGGCTAGTTGTCCCCACAGACCAGTGGCCACTAGCCACCGCTTTCTAGCTGGCCTTGCCCCATAGACTTGGACAAAGTGGACTTTCTGCTTGAGAGACAGGGTGGTTCAGTGACCAGGGTGTGCCAACAGCTCTCCCAGGCTGAGTACTGCATGCAACCAGGTCCTCATTCTGCTCTAGGCTGTCCAGGGCTCTCTGTAATCGCAATGCTGGCTTGATCCTTTACCCAGTCAAGTTCCAGCTCAGTGCTGCATCTGTGGTACAAACAGATTTGTTGATTTTGACACTTTTTTTAAAAAAAAAAAAAGACTTTTTGCTTGTGACTATCAATGTGGATGCTGGCCACCATTCCTTGAGTCCTTCTCGTGGTCCAGGCATCATTTTCATACCTGGCAAACACACGCAGTGACACACTGACAGGGCAGAAGGACCCTGTGGTGCCTATGCTTCTGTAAGTGTGCAAGCTGGCAACCTCTCCCTTTCATTTCTCTGCTCCTCCTTCCTACACAGTGGAGGGATGCAGAGGTCAGTGTGACTCCTGGAGATCAGCAGCTATGACAATGCACACCAGTGGGACAGGCAGCGTTGATACTGGCTGCCCTTTGGATCTTCAGAGCAAGCCAGTCCTCCCTTCTTCTAGGGTAAATACCGATGGTCCCTGACTTCGTGGTCCATATTTGTGTGTGTGTGTGTGTTTGTGTGTGTGTGCGTGTGTGTGTGTGTGTGTGTGGTGTATGCAAGCTTACATGCAGATGTGTGGGGACTAGAGGTTGACAAGGAGTGTCTCTTTCCATGTGTTTTTTGTTTTGTTTTGCGTGTATGTGTGTTGTTTTATTTTGTTCTGTTTTTAAAGACAGCGTCTCTCATTGAACCCGGGGCTGACTGATTCAGTTATTCTGATTGGCAAGCAAGCCTCAGGGATCCTAACTCCGTCTCCCTAGCACTGGGATTACAGGTGTGCTGCCCCTGGATTTTTATGTACATGTTGGGGATCTGAACTCAAGTCCACACGCTGGTGCTTCAGGCATTTTTACCAACTTCCTGAGGATTTTACCACCTCCCCAATCCAGTGGTTCAGATTGTTATTTTACTTTAGCATATTGTGCTCAATAGTTTTATGCCAACTTGATGCAGGCTGATATCATCTGAGAGGAAGGAACCTCAGTTAAGAAAATGCCTCCATAAGCCTGGATTGATTAATGTAGGAGGGCCCAGCCCATTGTGGTTGAGGCCACCCCTGGGCTGGTGGTCTAAGAAAACAGGCTGAACGAGCCGTGTTGAGCAAGCCAGTAAGCAGTACTCCTCCATGGCCTCTGCAGCAGGTCCTGTATCCAGGTTCCTGTCCTGTTTGAGTTCCTGTCCTGACTTCCTTTGATGCTGAACTATGATGCGGAAGTGTAAGCTGAATAAACTCTTTCCTCCCTGACTTGCTATTGGTCAGAAACCCCGACTAAGACACACGTTCTGAAACTGGCTTACAGTCAGTGGGAACTACATTTAGAAGTTTAAACTTATCCTAGGCTAATGATACGCAGTATGGTATTTTCTCATGATGGTGGACATTCGCAGGGAGACACAGCTTCAAGTTAGCAGTGAGATCACAAGATCACATCCATCACAAGATCACATCCATCACAAGATCACATCCATCACAAGATCACATCTATCACAGGATCACATCTGCAACACCCTGCAGTGGACAGCAGTGCTAGGATTCCCAGTAGCTGTGTAAACCAACAGCAGTTTCAACCTACAGTGGGTTTTTATTGAGACAACATGCCATTGTAAATCAAGTCATATCTGTATTTGTTTCTTGTCCTCTCTGAAGCCAGGACAGAAATAAAGAAAATCCCCAATATGAACAGGGTAATCCACACATTCATTCAGATCTGACCACCGTCACTTCTGCGAGTCCAGCACTCGAGATCAGAAAGTGGGGCTTGGGAGATCTTTTTCAGTAGTGCTATGAATGTTTTACAGTTCTCTATTTCACAGGGGCAGCTAAGGTGTCCAAATGCTTCTCCTGTGACCTGCTGTCATTTGTCTGCTTCTTTGTCCTGCACTTTGCCGCTTAAATGTTCTCCTAGAAACCACGTCTAGTGTGAAAAGTTGACTCCAGAGAACATGGACCCCAGTAATCCATCAAATACTTGCTCTCCCTTTCATCCAAATGCTTCTGAACCACAATCCTGCCCCCCTCTTCCCAAGCTAGCACGTGGGCTCTCTGCCTGATGGCTGATTAGCAGTTACGGACACCGCTATGCTAAAAGCAGCATGCAGCAGCATATGTTCAAAATAATCACCCTGCACAACACAAACGAGAAGCTAAGGGGCTGTGTCATCCTGCTAGGGACAAACCATAGCTTGCTCTGCCATGGTGGTACGCCTGCCCAGTCACTGGCTGTGGTGAGAGAGCGAAGATGGATTCTGAACAGGAAGGAATAAAGAAAGCGATCTGCAAACAAAATCTTAACAGGCTTTTCAAGAGAACCTGACTGCATTTTTCTCCTTACTCCATCTTCCCCGCTTCCGTCTGACAAAGGACTGGGCTGGGAAAAAGTGTTCGTAGCTCAGGAGCTGTCTTAGTTGCTAAGGTACCTGCCACACAAGCATAAGGGACAGGGTTTGGATCCTCAAGGCCACTTGAAAAGCTGGATGTACTGGCACGTACCTGTAACTTCAGTATCAAAGAAATGGAGACAGGGGTGTACCTGTAACTTCCTGGCTAGCTAGTCTGGCTGGATCAGTGAGCTCCAGGTTCACTGAGAGACCCTGTCTCAGAAAAGGAAGTTAGAGCTAGTGAGATGGCTCAGAGGGTAAAGGCACCGGCTACCAAGCTTGATGACCTGAGTTCAATCCACTGGACCCACTCGGTAAAAGGAGAGAAGTGACTCATGACTCCCGCAGGCTGTCCTTTGATCTTCAACACTTGCCATGGTATGTGTGTGGGTGCGGCACACACGATACATCATGATAAATATAAAAAAATAAAATATTATGTAATGATGTAGAGTGACTAAGGAAGATGCTGAACATTGGTCCCTGGTCTCCAGGTTCAGGAACACTCACACACACACACACACACACAGAGAGAGAGAGAGAGAGAGAGAGAGAGAGAGAGAGAGAGAGAGAGAGAGTCAGGTGATTGATCAAGAGCAGGATCTAGTGGCAATCTTGTGGGATAGTTTTCCTCAGAATCTCAAGCTAACACATACCTGCTTGCTAAACGGTGGCAATTGGGGACTCTTCTCTTGGCTTCCATGAGTGGACACTGAGGCCATGATGATGCTGTCCTTTCTTCAATGCCAGTCGAATGCTCTGAAGACTCCTTGGCCTGATGACTAAGGAAAGCAGAAGAGACTCACTGTACCAGGCCTTTGTGAAGCAAACTCACTTGGTGGCAAGTGCCTTTACCCACTGAGCCATCGTACAAGCCCTGCAGCCTGGTCTACAAGAGCTAGCTCCAGGACAGGAACCAAAACCACAGAGAAACCCTGTCTCGAAAATTTAAAAAAAAAGACTTCTAATTTTTAATTATGTGAGGGAATATCAGTATTAACGGAGGCCAGAGGAGTCAAATCCCCCTGGAGCTGGAGTTACATACTCCATACTTTGGTAGCTATAAGCCACCTAAGCACTGGGAACTGAACTTAGATCCTCTGTAAGAGCAGTATGTGCTTTTGCTTGCTATCTCTTTAGTTCCTACAATCTCTATTTCGAACGGCTCCCCAATACACACCTACACACATGTCCATAAACACATGCACACATACTCACACAGAGCCACAGGTCTGATTTAAGAGTGGAATGAAGCGTCATACCACACACATGCTTTACTCCCTGTAAAGTATGTCTTTAAAACATATTAAAGCATCACTGAAACTGAATAACTATTCAAATGTTTGCTGAGCATCTATGACATGCCAAGTACGAGGCTATGAAGGCCAAGATAAGCTCAACTGTATGAAGAGCACAGGTAAAGCGGACGTCTGGTAAGGCAAGAATTATTCACTAAGAGAAAGTCCAAGAAGCAAGGACAGGGGGCTAAGGAAGGAGAGGAATAAGGATCTGCCCTTTCGGTCAGGTGTGCAGACCCCCAACGACACTATAATCTTGTGTTTTCAAGAGGATGCGAGGTGTGTGTATGTGTGTGTGTCCAGGAGAAGGACGAACAGTTTAGACAGTGATTAAACTGTCCAGATGTGAAACTGAAAACCTGAACTGAGACCTCATTGGAGAGGTGAAGGTAAGAAATTTGGGTTTGGAAATATTGGATTTGGGTGCTGGTGTGCGTGCGCGTGCATGTGCGCGCGCGCAAACCCTGGAATTAGCCATTAAAGATCGAAATATTTTAGGATCTGTCTGGGTCTGGGATTTCAGATTAGGGGAGGGTTGGAGAGATGAATTTGAAAACTGCCATCACAGAGATGAATCTTAAAGCGAGGGACCTGGACACTTTCATCGACAAAGAGTACAGGAGAAAGCGAACATTGAACCCAAAGGAATAGTGGTGAGCTAAGAAACAGACCATAGGTCAAGGAAATGGCTGTAAATGAAAGGGCGATGCAGCCACCAGGGAATCACCGAAGGAGCCATCCACAGTGACCACACAGCCTGGGGCTGGCAAGGATGGACATGCTCCAGGTGGGCCATGAGCCTCCTCCTCTTCCCCCCTGGGCCCCACTGGCTTTCCCACAAAATGGACAGCTCATACGGAATTGTGTTTCCTACATTAGTGACTCAGTGGCAAGAAATATGAGCCCAGGGCCCCTCTGTACGTTTCATCTTGGGTGCCCAGTGTCAGAGAGAAACACGATGCCCTGTGGTGTTAGATACTGAAGATGATTATAAGAACCTGACTGTGCACCCTTCCCCTTCAGACAGAGTCTCACTCTGTCGCCCTAGGTGTCCTCAGGGCAGACTAGACTGGCCTTAAACTCACAGAGTTCTGCCACCTGAGTGCTGTGTTAAAGGTGTCCGGAACAATGCCCTGCAAGACGCCAGTTTTAATTCTGACTTTCTTTGCTGGTCCTGGGCATCGGAGCAAGGAATATAAAGTGTCTAAGCCTCGGCTTTGTCACCTGTTAGTCGGGCACAGCTGTGGCAAGGATGGGGATGAAGGATGAGGACACAGGACCAGGGCACAGTGGGAGCTGTATGAGCAGTAGGGGAGCAGTCATCAGAGTGGCCCTGGGAATCCGAGTTTCTAGGAACAAAAATCCTAGGAAATCTTTGCCACCTATGGTCAAATGAGACTATTTTTTTGCACAGTCAGACCCAGGGCCATCCCAAGAACCAAGAAGGAAGCAAGCACACACCTTAGCGTTGGTGAACGGGGCCCTCCTGAACCCAGCTGTCTTCTTCAGGCATCTGAGCAAGCCTTCTGGGTGAAGCTACACACACACACACACACACACACACACACACACACACACACACTCGGGTCTAGACTAGGGGGGCAATGGCAGCCTGATCCAGCCTGTGTTGGGGGAGGGGAGGCTGACCCAGAATCAGCTAGCTGGGTTCCAAGGCTAGGCCTGCAAAACTCCAAGCCAGCACCCCAGCCCGGGGTAGCACGAATCCGAGGCGCTTGGAGAGAAGCACAGCAGGAAAGGATTGAAGATCTGACACCGCGCTGCGGCAGAGCCTTTAAAGGGTCTGCCCAGCGTCTGCCCACGTCGCCCGGAGCAGGGAAGGCGAGCCAGAAGAAAAAGACATTGCCCCAGGCCACCTCTGCCACCGTCACCCCACCTCTGTGGGCTCACCTGTGCGGGTGAGTGCTTCCAAGGCGGAGCTGCCCCCACCCCCGCCGGCGGCTGCAGTCTTCCCACGCCCCCGCTGCCCACGCCCACCGCCCCAACCCGAGCCCTCGGTCCCTCTCCTCTTCCCCTCACCTTTCTTCGCGATCTTCCTTTTCTTCCCTCCTTTCTCCTTCTTCCTGCTCTCGCTCCGCCCCACACTCGTGCGTGCCACTAGCTCCAGAGCAGCCCGCCCCCACCTGCAGTCTCTTTCTCAGCTGGTGACACGGAAAGGGAGAATCCAGCACTTTCGAGAAGCCCCCGTTTCTCAGTCTCTTCCTGACACCTGATAGGTCTACCTGGATGTCTTTCAGGTCACTGGGTCGTCCAGACAAAAACAAAACAAACAAACAAACAAAAAAAAAACAAACCAAAAAACACGTGACTGTCGTTCCCTAAACCCCCTCTGTGGGCCGGACTAAGGCTCCACCTCTCAGCAATGCTATTGACAGCCGGGTAGGGTCCCCACCCCCCAGGGAGTCCATTGCAGCCCACCTTGTTCCTTAGCTTTCCCTTTGCCAAGCTTTCCCTCTCCCAACCGCTGGCCTGTGAGGGGAAGGTGACGGTAGTGTGTGATGTGTGTGTACTCATATGTGTGACTATAAACGTCTGCTTATATGTGAGTGTGTGCTAAGTGTCTATCTGAGCATGTATGAGTATGTATGTGTCTGGATGTGACTGCGTCTTAAGTGTTTATGTGAGTGTGTTAGTACGTGGGATGGCATACGAGAGTGTGTGTGTGTGTATGTGTGTGGTGGTGTGTGAATGCGTGTACACACGTGTGAGTGTGTGTGCGCACACATGCACAAGGGTGTGAGTACCGAGAATAAGAATTCCAGGAGAGAAGCTGTGTCTTCAGGGGCTGTTAGATTGATGGAATTGTTCTGTGGAGAGATTGGAACGATTAGACTCTAATTAGACCTTATCCAGCTTTGGCCACCAGGACCACCGTTCCTTACCCACCTCTCTGTCAAAACTAACAGCCTGCGACCAAGACCACGCGTGTGCCTGCTGCCCACAGAGTCCAAGCGGGCATCAGATTCCCGGGGACTGGAGTTGGAGAGGCTTGTGAGTTGCCCTGTGGGTGCTGGAAACCTAACCCAGGTTCTCTGAAAGAGCAGCCAGTGCTCTTAACAGCTGAGCGGTCTCTGTCTCCCGCCCTCCTTCTGGCATTTCCTGCCCACATTTCCTGATTCCGGCCTGACTAAAGCAGACACCCCTCGGTCGAACAAAGCCGTTTCCTCACAGCTCTAGCTACGTCTGCGACCTCCTGAAGAGAGCCACACGCAAGGGCGAGAGCGTCTTCTCCACCTACTTTAGTTGACTTTTACAAATCACCATTTTGAGAAGACGGGAACTCAGCGATGTGTACTTTGATCTTCAGGGTGGGTGGATGTGGTAATCGGTTAGGGATTGTTTCTCTGAAATTGGCATTACAAGACTGATTACACCTCCACCTCCCCTCCTCCACCCTCCGGGACTGGAGATGGCTCAGTGTTTAAGAGCACTGCTCTTCCAGAGGTCTAGGGTTAGGCTCGAAACAGCCTACAACTCCACTTCAAGGGATATGACTCGTCTCTCTGGTTTCTGTGGGCAGATGTGAGCACTCACACATGCATACGCATAAATAAACTAAAAAAAAAATTTTTTTTTTAAAGATACTGTTGTCTTAGGTGACTCTCCTGCAGTAGACTGCGCCTCACCCCTTGCAGCACAGTGGCTTCTCTCTCCCTGCAGGGTTTCCTTTTCTCTTGACCCGGTTTTACTCTCAGATTAAAGGGGATACAGGCCTGCTAATTTTATATTCTGTTACCAGAAGTCAGAAATAAGCCTCTGTGGTTCTGTGGTCTTCGGGGCTGAGCTTTCTAATTGCTCTGGTGATGCAGATGAACGGCCGCTCTTACACCTCACACAAGGCCTAAGTGGCTTTACTCTCCACCATCGCGGTGCGGTGAGTGTTGGAGCGTGTGTGCCTCTCTTACATCTCCACTTCCCACCAGAACGTTCCAGTAAATTGCATTAAATAGCTAAGATATTGCCCTATACCATGCATGTGGCATGAGTTCCTTACACGATTTAAATAGCTAGACATCACCCCATGGTGTATGTGGCATGAGTTCCTTACATGATACTTGGTTGATTACTCTGGTACATCTGTGTGCAAGCATGTTCCAAGTTACGACGCATGGGCCAGTTCCACAAAGGGGTCACCTTTAATGGAGAACTAGAATAAAACAACACAGACTTGGCCCTAGAAGCCTGACACAAGGAGTGGAGTCTGTTAGACTTGGCATTAGCATCCGTCATGCAAGGCCACGGCTACAAAGCTGATTCTCAATGGTCAGTGTAGACTGTGCCATGCTATTCATGGCAGGCTCCAGGGTGAACTGTTTCTGTAGCCCCATGTGGTTCCCAGGCAACATCCAGATTCAGAAGCTGGGCTGCTATGATTCAGCCCCTCTGGTCCTCTGGCTGCATGGTTGGTATCCCCTCCTTTCTCCTCTTTGCTCAGCCTGGAGCAACCTTGACTTTCTTTGCTGCTCTCCTTTCACTTAAGGCTCAACCCTGAGGTCACTTTTGGGAAAACCTACTGACGTCAAGTTTAATTTAAGATACACAGTGATGTCATGACCGACATTCCTAACCACCAGCTTTTCCTGTTGCAGACTACCTCAGGGGTGCCCAGAGTTCTTCAGACATCAACCCTTTCCTTCTAAGCCCTCCTCCCCAACCTAAGCATTCTGCAGCAGATGCCTGCCAGCCCCTCCTTCCCACATGCACCTTGCATGCCATTTTCTAGTAAATGTGACACTCATCACCTTTCAGACACCATGCATCAGGTACTTGAAGTCTCCTCTTTTGTGTAGCTGTAAAGAAAAGGGCCAGGCATGGTGATGCATCTTCAATCCCAGCACTCAGAAGGCAGTGGTGGGTGGATCTCTGTGAGGCCAGCCTGGTCTACATAACCAGTTCCAGGATAGCCAGAGCTGTATAATGGGGAGATCCTGAGAGAGAGAGAGCGAGAGCGAGAGCGAGAGCGAGAGCGAGAGCGAGCGAGCGAGAGAGAGAGAGAGAGAGAGAGAGAGAGAGAGCGAGAGCTAGGGCAGCTCCACTGCTTCAGTCTCCTATAAGGCTTTGGTGGGGGTGGGACATCATGACAGTGAGTCACAAAGCCAGAGATGAGCTGGGGGCTAGACTTGGTATTGTATAACAACTCACTCCTACGAACTATGAAAACTGCCTTAATGATGTCCAAGCGTGGACCTACCTCCCAGCCTGCCACTCTGAGGAAGGGACACATACACCCTGAGGGTGGGCTGGGGATTTCCATAAAGTCATATCCAAGCCATGGCAGTACCTACTGGTCCCTTGTTATCTTTTAGCTGAATCCCACTGCAGTCCTGTGAGAGTGGACAGTAACCAAGGTACACAGCCAGGAAGTGGCAGAACAAGCCCAGTCCCTTCTTTCTGAACACCACCACATACTTGCCCTCTGTCGTCCTCACGGGCAAAATCAACAATGTTACCTGCTCCCTCTTGATGTGAGCTCCTTGGGGTCTGCTCTGGCCAGCAAGTGACAAATGAACTCGTGAATGACACAGACGATCTTGAACTTGATAAGGTACACAGAGACAGATAATGCACTCTTATTAGTAGAAATTTATTTTTCTTCCTTCTTTTATTTCTTTCTCCCTTTCTTTGTCCTTCCTCCCCTCTCTTCCTCTCTTCCTCTTCCTCCTCTTCCTCTTCTTCTGTTTTTGTGAGACAGGGTTTCTCTGTATAACAACCCTAGCTGCCCTGGAACTAGCTCTGTAGACCAGGCTAGCCTCAAACTCACAGAGATCTGCCTGTCTCTGCCTCCCCGGTGCTGAAACTATAAGCATGCACTACCACTATCCTGCATCTACTTTTTTTTGAAGCAGGACTTAATGTAACCCAAAGCTGGTGTCAAACTCACTGTGTAGCCAAAGATGACTTTGAACTCCAGATTCTCCTGCCTCTGCTCTCCCAGCTGCTGAGGTTAGAGGCATAGATTAACATAACCACTTGAACCCAGAGTTTTGTACATGCTAGGCAAGCGCTCTACCAACTGAGTCACCTCCCCAGCCTCTTCTCTTCCTTTCTCAACAGTATAGTTGCAGAACCATAAAAGAGCGCACATGTGGATATATGCACTGGTACCCTAACTCCATGATTAAGTAAACGGGGCACATAACATACAAGTATTATGAGCAGGGTCATACCCAAGGAGGGGTGGCAACAAAATTTGGACTGCAGTGGTTTGGCTCTTAATCTGTGCCCACAAAGCAACCTCGTGAGACCGAGACAGGCAGGCACATGACGAAAGGTGTGTACAGAGAGCTCAGCGGCAGAGGGTGGAAGGGAACCCCACAGGGCCATGCCCTACAGTTTGCTGCATAGTAGGCCCTACTGTGCAAATGAGTTACAACAAAATGCCCATGGGGACCGGGAGATGGCTGAAAGTGCTTGCCCTAGGCCTACCTACCTGAGTTGGATCCCTGGAACCCACACAGTGGAAGGAGGAATTGGCACCTGGAAGCTGTCCCCACTCTCTGTGTGCACCCATGGCATGCAAGCCCCTCCCTCAATAAATAAATGTTTTAAAAAAAACATTTACCCCTTTGGATGTCAGTGTGGCGATTTCTCAGAAAATTAGGAAACAACCTTGCTCACGACCCAGTAATACCAATTTGGGGTATATATCCAAAGGATACTCAATCGTGCCACAAAGACATGTGCTCAACTATGTTCATAGCAGCATTGTTTGTCATAACCAGAAACTGGAAATGACCTAAATGCCTTTTGGCCGAAGAATGGGTAAGGAAAATGTGGTACATTTACTCAACGGAGTACTACACAGCAGAAAAAAGCAACGACATCTTGAATTTTCCAGGCAAATGAATGGAGC
Source organism: Microtus ochrogaster (assembly GCF_000317375.1). Lineage (NCBI taxonomy): Eukaryota > Metazoa > Chordata > Mammalia > Rodentia > Cricetidae > Microtus > Microtus ochrogaster. The sequence continues at coordinate 29,149,932 of NC_022027.1, forward strand.
TAGAAAACATCATTTTGAGTGAGGTAACCCGACCCAGAAAGACAATTATCATATGTACTCACTCATAAGTGGTTTTTAAACATAAAGCAAAGAAAACCAGCCCACAAATCACAATCCCAGAGAGCCTAGACAACCATGAGGACCCTGAGAGAGACATATATAGATCTAATCTACATGGGAAGTAGAAAAAGACAAGATCTCCTGAGTAAATTGGGAACATGGAGACCTTGGGAGAGGGTTGAAGGGGAGGGGAGAGATAAGGAGGGGAACAGAGAAAAATGTAGAGCTCAATAAAAATAAAAAAATAAAAGTATTGTTAAATATCATAAACACTATGAATTCAGATAAAAGGAACCTTGGAGACTTAGGAAAGAATAAAAGTTTAAAAATTCAGGTGAGGTGGGCTGGAGAGATGGCTCAGCGGTTAAGAACACTGCCTGCTGTTCCAGAGGTCCTGAGTTCAATTCCCAGCAACCACATGGTGCCCTCTTCTGACCTGCAGAACACTGTATACATAATGAATAAATAAATCTTTAAAAAAAATAAAATAAAGATTCAGGTGAGAATATGCAGGACAAGGACTCTCTGAGTCACCTCTTTGCTCTTTGTAAAGGCTGCTCTGGCTGGTTCCTGTCAGGTAGTTTGGGGGTATGTGTGCAAGGCTTCATGGGCACCCATGGAGTGGTAGAGGCAGTCTTCATCCTACCATGTTTTTCCGTGTCCCTGATCTTCATTTATCATCTTTCCAGCTCCGCAAGAAGTTCCGTGAATCACAGGGTCTCATGGGGGATAAATAATGCCTAGCTTCTCACATGTGACGCAGCCTGTTCCTGTGAGGTGTCCCATGGACCTGGACGTGGGGTCTGTTCTCCCCAGCTGCCTGGTCAAACTGCCAGCCCAGGCCTATTGCCAGCACCAAGCCCGACTTTGGAGCCCTCCGCTGGGGGCTCTGGCTGTGTGGGCAGCATCTGGATTTGATGTGCTGATTTCCAGCAAGAGACAAAGCAGCCTCCCAAAGAGCATAACTTTGGCCCAAATGGGGCGTGTCTACAATACGAAGACGAGTGTGTGGATTTACTCGTGTGCCGTCATCGTTTCCTTCACCCCCACTTCCAAAAGCTAAAGCAGACTTCCTAAGAGCAAACGGCTTTAATATTCCGATGATGCTTCCTGGGTCTGTGGTACGCAAAAGTCAAAGCACTCCAAAGCGCTCCTGAGATAGCAGATAGTGTACCTGGTCCAGCAGAGGCAGCGACACCGCCTGGCAGGTTTCTACCTCCTGCCTGCACACTGTCATCTTTATATCCTGCTGTCTGGCCCAGCCTCGTTCTAAAGCTGCCTTCCCACCTGGTTTGGGTTTGGATAGAAAGAAAGAATTTGATTTCCTGGTGATGATTCCTTATGGCAGAGTATAAAGGTGAGTCTCGAACGGAAATAGTCCCAGGGCATAAATCCATGTAAAACAAAACAAAACAAAACAAAACAGTTTTAGTAACCTCATTGACCCAAGGTGGTTGTTGTTGGGAAACCTGCTCTTACTTTAAAAGATTAAGAACAGTTTTTATTTTTTGTTGTTTGCGGATGCATGTGTGTGCTATGGTATGTGTGTATAGGTCAACTTTGAGGAGCTGGTTTTCTCCTTCCATATTATTTTTGAGGCAGAGTCTCTCTCGTTTCCAAGCTGGTTGGCCCTCAATCTTCTGATACACTGACCTCCCACATACCTGTGAGTGCTAGGGTAGGAAACCAATTGCCACATCTGGCAGTGTTACCTGGGTTCTGGGGATTGAACTCAGGTCATAAGGTTTACTGGCAAGCTGAGTCATCTACCTGGTCATAAAAATTCCTTTTAGAAGGAATTTTCTAGATTCTTTTGTCACCCTATCCAATCCTCTGTGACCCCCATCCTGACCCCTTCTCTTTGGGTATTAGGAAAATGTTTGTCATACCTCCCTGTTACTTCC
>NC_022027.1:29152005-29161094 GCF_000317375.1 Microtus ochrogaster
CCCCCACCCCCATCCCTAGAGACAGGGTTCTTTGTGTAGACTTGACTGTCCTGGAACTCACATTGTAGACCAGGCTGACCTCGAACTCAGAGATTTGCCTGCCTTTAACGAGTGTGTTGTGGGCAATGCCACATTGGGCTGCCACATCTCGTAAGCTGCGCTGTTGGGCTGCCATATGTTGGGAGCCACAGTTTTGGGGTGACTTCTACCACGATCCTAGCTACAGAGGGTCTATACATTCCATAAGGGTGTGAGGATTAGAAAAGTTAGGAGGAATAGGGATAAGGAAGAATCAAAGAGATACAGGCTAGGACCAGGAGGGCAGCTCAATGCCTTCTGCGTACTTAATTCTTGGTTCTGAGTTCTGAGTCTGCCTGTTTACTTTTCCACACGGTTTTATACCCCAGTACCACAGGGGGGAAGAAGGCAAAACACTGCTTTAACATGATATAAAGGACATCCAGAACAGTTACTTGCTTCAACATTTTGAGACATCAAGCCATTACTTCTTGAGAAAAGCATTCTGTAGTTTAGGCAGTGAGCCCACCCTAGACCAAGTATCCTGAAGGCAGCCATTCCCAAAGTCAAACCTCTTAATTCAAAAGAAGGAGCAGAAATATGCTTGAATTCTCTGACTGTTGGTCAGGGTGGAGTGGATCTACCTCTAGGGGTCATCTTAAAGTCCTAAACACCAAATAACCACACCCTAGGTCAGTGCGTGTAGTTACAGCTGTTGTCAACAGCTTTGAGCAAGCTAAAACTTTCTGACCTTCAGACAAGGTGGAATAGGCTCACAGTTTTGGGGCTTCACATGAGTGCTGGGATTAAAGGGATATGCCTCTACTACCCAATGAGACTCTACCAAATGTTTGAGATTGAATTTCTGGGTGGGGTCTCTGAACATGCCATTTCCTTTAGAGACATAAAAACATTGTCGTCCTTACTATCCTAGTGAACAGAAATCCCCCAGCTGTAATGTGCCCACAGTCCAAGCACGGTAGAGAGCGAGACTATTTAATACATGGGATACTAGGAGGGTCTTTGGTTACCGCGTCCTCTTCAGTAACGCTTTAGGAACGTTTTTGTATTTGGCTATGATGAATAAGGTCTTTCTCTGTAGGACTATATCCTGAGCATTTATGGAACATTCAAGTCTTTGAAGATTTAAAAGTCTTTCATGACTGCAAGTCAGGAACAAGTCGGACTGATGATTCATGGGTCCTGTATTGCTGGTTGCCGGGGCAACTAAGCCCTGCTTTGATATGCCTCAATGTGGCTAGACTGGGTTCTCCAATCAGAGCGCGTGCCACGGTCCCACTTTATGTCACAAAGCCTTGAAGACAAAAACAGGAATTTAGTTTTGCCTGGTGGAGTCTGCTTCATGAAGCCGTCTCCTGCCACGGCCCCCAGCCCTCTCGGGATGGCATTCACTGCCGCTGTTATTTTTGGCCTCGTCGCAGATACTCGCTATTCACACAAGAGTTCCTCAGATGAGTTAGCGCCAGAGATGACTGAAGCGTGTTCCTTAGTCATCAGCTGCTGTTTGTTCTCCTTTCTAACCTTCACAGACTCTTTCCCCCCAACCCTAGGATGCTTTCCTAGTTTGTAGATTTGATCGACTGATTGATCTTTCCCAGAATGCCCAGTAATCCATTCTTGACTTCTCTCAGTGCTCCTTTATCAGAATGATAAATGGGGATCACTGACTGATACCCACCCCTGAATCTGGCCATTTTAAATGGGTTTTGGGCTTTAAATTCAGGTTGTTCACAATAGACAGTCCTTTGTTCCTTTCTCTTCCTTCCTTCCTTTCTCCCTCCCTCTCTCCCTTCCTGCTTCCATATTTATGTGTTTATATGATCATGTGTATACACATGCTTATGCAGGTGGGTGTGCGGTACGTGTGGAGGAGGAGGAGGTCAGGGATCAATGCCAAATGGTTTTCTCAATAGCTCACACACGAACACAGCTCTCTCTCCCCCTCTCTCTCTCCCTCTCTCTCTCTTTCTCTCTCTCTCTCTCTCACACACACACACACACACACACACACACACACACACACTCATGCACGCCCGTACACATGCACGCACATCCTGAGCGGTAATCCCTTATCTAGATGTACCCAGTTTATTTATCCATCACCTGCCTGCTGAAGATCATCATACTCACTCTAGCTTGGAGTGAACGTGCCAGAAACATCTTTGTAGCTCTGATAAGGATGCAATGCAAGTTCTCACTTCCTTTGGGTGAACACAGAGAAACAAGACTGCTGGCTCTGTTGAGCTTTGAGAGAAACCCAGAGTGTCTGAGCTGTTACATTTCCGCCCGTGATGCATGCGTTCCCTTCGAGTCACTTCTTTGGCAGCATTTGATGTTGTCATTGTTGTGAGTTCTGGATTTCCTAATGCGTCCACTAGCGTCTTGTTGTTCTAGTTTTGACTCCCTGAAGACACGGGAGGTAGAGTATTACTTCACACACTTAACATCTGTTTGTGTTCTTCAGCGAGCTGTCTAGTCAAGACTTTGCTCCTTTTTATCCGTTTAAAGGGTGTGAGAGATGGAACCCAGGGTCTCCCATGTGCTGAGCAAGCTCCTAACCATGGAGCACTCTGTCCCAAATTGGTTCTTGGTTTTTTGAGACAGGGTTTCTTTGTGTAGTTGTAGCTGTCCTGGAACTCGCTCTGTAGACCACGCTGGCCTCGAACTCACAGAGACCAACCTGTTTCTGCCTCCAGAGTGCTGGGATTAAAGACATATGCCACTGAGGTTTAAAAAAAATTTTTTTTTGACATAGTGACTCATTATGTAGCCCTGACTAGCATGGAACTCTCTTTGTAACTCAGGCTGATTCCAGTTCATAGAGATCTTTGAACTCCTGAGTGCTGGGATTAAACATGTATCACCATGTCTGGCTTTTGGTAAACCTTTTAAAAATAATGTTCCTTTATCAGATGTGACTCGTAAATATTTTTCTTCCTATTTGTATCCCGTCAATTCATTCTCTTGAGAGTATCTTTGTAGAAAAGGCGTTTTTAGTTTCAACAAGGCCCATTTTATCAGTCCCGGTGTAGATTAACTGTGCCCTGTAGACGCAACTTTGTTTCTTTTCTCTGTTAGGTTGGGAAAGGCACCCTGAAAGGTGGATAATGCGGTGCAGGTGAGCACGTGGCCAAGCCAAGAGCAAACCTGAAGGGGAGGCTCTCCAGGGACAGCTCTTGAGCCCTCAGTGAATTACCATCATAGAAACAGTGATCTTTTCAAAGGGAAAGAATAAAGGGGCGGAGCTGGAGAGCTGGCTTAAAAGTTGAGAGCATTTACCGTTCTTCCCGAGGATGTTCTAATCCTAGCATCCACATTAGGCAGCTCCCAACTGCCTGCAACTCCAGCTCCAGAGGGTGAGCAGGTATCCCAGGGCACCTTCAGGGACACACACACATACACACGCAATACACAAAAAAACAAATCTTAAAAAAATAGCATTAAGTGGGGCTGGAGAGATGGCTCAGAGGTTAAGAGCATTGCCTGCTCTTCCAAAGGTCCTGAGTTCAATTCCCAGCAACCACATGGTGGCTCACAACCATCTATAATGGGGTCTGGTGCCCTCTTCTGGCCTGCAGGCATACACACAGACAGAATATTGTGTACATAATAAATAAATAAATATTTTTAAAAAATAGCATTAACTAGCCAGGCGATGGTGGCGCACGCCTTTAATCCCAGCACTCGGGAGGCAGAGGCAGGCGGATCTCTGTGAGTTCGAGACCAGCCTGATCTACAAGAGCTAGTTCCAGGACAGGCTCCAAAACCACAGAGAAACCCTGTCCCAAAAAACCAAAAAAAAAAAAAAAAATAGCATTAAGTGACAACTATCTGATGCAACCCACTGTCTCCATTTGACCCTAATTTCTCTGCTTTAAATAGTTGTGATATTTGGGGGACAATGATGCAACGTGGAATATTGCTCGAGTTGTAAATGCTGTAAAACTCATTAAAATGACGATAGCTCTTTAGGCACGGTAGTATTTATTTTCATTATGTAGATTATACTTTTTTTATAAAATTGCATGCTTAAGTATTTAGGAATGAAGGTCATGACATTTGCAATTTCCTTCTAAGTGTACCAGCATTGAAACCAAAGAGAATGTAAGAGACTAAACTCTGGAAAGCCCAAAGTGGTGATGAATGCTCGTAATCTCAGCTCTCAGGAGACCATGCTGGCAGAGTAGCCATGAATTCAAGGCTAGCTTTGGCTGCATAGTGAGGCTCTATCTCAAGAAAAAACAAAAACAGAAGAACTGAATTTTGGATCCCATTAGAGACTTATTTATTAAGCTGGTTAACCCAAAAGACTGCTTTTCAGGGCTGAGACATGACTCAGAGGTCAAGAGCACATACTGTTCTTGCTGAAGACCCAAGTTCGGTTCCCAGGACCCAGGTCACACAGCTCACAGTTAGAGGTCAGAGGTGAAGAGACAATGGTACTGGGACATAGAAAGGGTGTGGATTCTGCCGTTCATTTTACTATGGTTCTTAGACAAAAATGTTTCCATCTGTGCCTCAGTTTCTTCAACTGTGTAGGATAGACTTAATACTGGTGAGCCTATTACACAAGATAATTGTCAGGATACATGAGTTAGTACATATAAAGGCCATTGAAACAGTTCTTGGCAGGTAGTGATAACTGTGTCAGCTGGAATCATTGTTAAGGTTCTCGCTACTAAAATGGATGATTCTAGCCTGTGCTCAGTTGACATAAGAGGTACAATCAGTGTGACTTCCTGGGTTTTCCTGCGAGTTGATAGTAGCCGTGGCAGTGGCCTGTGCCTTGGGATTCAGTTTTGAGTTTTACAATGTGCCATGTTGAGACCTTCATCAAGTTAGGTTTTAGGGCCTGGTGGACAGCAGTAATGTCCAACAACACTTTCTCTGATTGGTGTAGCTTTTGGGCTAGTGTCCCATTAAAAACTCCATGTAGCTAAAGATAATATTCAGTTTAGAGTCTTCAGATGTCACTTCATTACTGTGAACACTGAGCTGGAATTCACGCCTCCTTAGAAAAGTTTAAAAAATGTAAGAAATTTTCCACACGGAACCTTAAATCTGATATGTGATGATTTAGGAATGCTATTATTGTCACCAGCAAAACAGATGGAATTTAGTGAGTGTGGCTTGCAGGTGCAGTTGGAGGTGTGTTGCATGGCAGTTCATGGTACCAAGGACACTCCTTTGTTTTGCATCAGATGTAGATCAATCTGTGCTGTGTTGGAGGACACTTTCACACAAGCATGATGTGTAGTCCGAGGACAGCCTTGGCTCCCTTACTCTGTCCTCTGTTCTATCTCTGCCCTCTTGTCCGGCCCCTTTGTTCCTGTTCCTCTAGATAGCTTTTGTTGTATTTTCATGTCATGTACATATATGATTTGATTGGTCTATTAACACAAAAAGTATAGAAAGCACAAATGAAAGAAATGACGTGTCTGTCTTTCTGAGACTGGTTTTGTTCACTTAATATGATCAGGTCCGGTTACATCCATTTTTCTAAAATCGACATAACTTTGTTCTTTACAGATGTCATAAATTCTGTTATATATATGCCTCATTTGTGTTTTGGCAGGGTCTGTAGCCCAGGCTTGCCTACAGTTCACTTTAGCCAAGAATGACCCTGAGCTCATGATCCCCCTGCCTCTCCTTCCCACGCACTGAGATTACAGGCTTATACCGCCACCCCTAGTATGTATGTACCACATTTTCTTTGTTAATTCCTTGTTGATGGACACTTGGTTGGTGCCATGAGTTATCTATTGTACATTGTGCTGTAGTAGTAAACCCTGTGTGCAGGTGTCTCTGTGACGTGTTGACTTGAGTCCTTTAGGTAAATACCCACCCAGGTTTGCATATCTGGGTCATATGGCAAATGTGCTTTTAATTTTTTGAGGAACCTCAATACTGATTTCCATAGTGGCTGGACTAGTTTGCATTCCCTCCAGCAGGGTATAAATGTTTGATTTAATGACATCCTCACCAGAACTTTCGTTATTTGTTTTCTTAATGAGACAGATGGCTTTGTTTTTAATGTTCCGTGATGGGATAAGGTGGGACCAGAACTTGGATCTGGGATTCTTTGGCCATCAGCACTTCCTGGGCACCTACAAGATGTTGGGCTCAGGTCTAGCTAGACATGAGGATACTGAAATAGACAAAGCACAAAAACCCTGCTGTGGACATTATGAAATAGATACACCGAGGAGGCGGTGAGCAGTCAGAACTGGAAACTTCCAAGATCAAGCACATTCTAGCCTATCTGCTGAGCAGGGCGCCCACAGACAGGTTTGGTTTTCTAAAGAAAAAGGTCTCTAAACAGATCACAAGTCCCTGAGGAGTGGAAATTTTGACTCTAAATATGGGATTTTCAGGGGGGTGGGGTGCGGGGGGGTGGAGAGCATTGTCTTTGAAGAAACAAAACACATGCAGGCACATGGTGGGGAGGAGCATGCACACACACAAAGAGTGCACACACAAGCACACACTCACCACACACACACACACACACACACACACAGAGCGATAGAGAGAGAGAGCGAGAGAGCGAGAGAGAGAGAGAGAGAGAGAGAGAGAGAGAGAGAGAGAGAGAGAGAGAGAGGAGCATTTTTCCCCAGATCTTTTCAAAGCATCATCCATCCTAGGCAAATTTTATAAATAAGAGACCATACCTTTCACAATTGGGCTTGTCCAGCCCACTGAACTGCGATTCCTTTTACTCCTCTAGGTACCCACAGCCACCTCCATACATCCCACTGAAAAGAACACCCAGAACAACTTCATAATAAAATGACCTTCATGCCGCTCGTGTCTGTATTTCACAGGCTTGACTTTCAGTCCCTTAACAAGCAGACTGCCCTCTTTTGCCCACAGCAGCTCTACAATGGCCTGACCTACTTGAAGAGCCCAAGGGAGCTTACAGAAGCACATGAGGTAATAACGCAGGGTTGAAAACAATCAATGCTCAGGAGGTTTGAGCTATATAGAAATAGCAGGATGCTGTAGTTTGCATTTACGTAGAAATATAGCAACCCTGTCAAGGAAAGTGTGTGCCTCTAATCCTAGCACTCAGGAGGCCAAGGCAGGAGGATCACAAGTTCAAGTCCAGTCCAAGCTTCGTAGGAACATCCTGCCAAAACAAAGCAAAACAAAACAAGGTGGGAATCGACCCACAATTCCTGGTTCAAGATTGTCACTTGTTATTCGCACAAATAAGTAGTTCTCATAAGGAATTTTGGCAATTGGCATTTTCCTATAAACAGTGTTTGTACTCACCCAAACTTTCTGTAATTTAAGATGTAGTACTAGCTCTTCATATTTAAAAACAATTGAGATAACAGTAAATAGGACACCTTCAACAGTAACCATGAAAATAGAAAATAAAAATAGTTTTTACAGAGCTGGAGAGATGGCTCAGTGGTTAAGAGCACTGCCTGCTCTTCCAAAGGTCCTGAGTTCAATTTCCAGCAACCGCATGGTTGCTCACAACCATCTGTAATGAGATCTGGTGCCCTCTTCTGGCCTGCAGGCATACATGCAGAAAGAATCCCGAGAATACTGTATACATAATAAATAAATAAATCTAAAAAAAATTTTTTTACAACCACACTACATGTTTATACTGAAAAGTTCTTTTTTTTTATTTTCAAACCCAATGATTCTGGATATGTGAGTCCTATTTTAAAAACTTTGCACATTCATATTGCATTGTGGGAAGTGAAGGGAGCCTGGAGTCCAATATTTCTTCCCTGAGGTTTTGGATTGCACGCATGACATTTAATCATTACCCAAGAAAAGGCCGCAATGTGATTCACGGCAACGCAGGACTTGCAGGATTTATGAAAAAGTGCCAGATGCCTGAGCTATGTATACATTACACAGGCATCGTTAGGATGCCTCAGCTCCTATTTATAGAGAAGGTTGCCAGGTGGGATGTGGTGTCTTGTACGTGTAATCCCAGCACTTGAGTGGCAGGAGGAGACTGGGTTCGAGGATAGCCTGGGCTACGGAAGGGAGAGCCCGTCTTAAAGAGTGTAAAGGGAAAGAAGTAGGCAGAATGATCTAGATTTATAAGGAAAGAAAACTAGTTCTCCTAGACAGAAGCACCTTAGCCAGCACGTCACCATGGACTTATGTGGAGGTCACAGTGACCCCCGGAGCCAGCAGCATAAGGATTCACATGAGGCAAGAGGAAGTAGACTCAGTAGCTGCTATTGGTTCTAGAGTCGGACACTGGGCAGTTTATTGTAGGTGTATTAACTGCTGTGCAATTTGGGGAAAGTTTTTTGGTCTAACACAATTCCCTGTGCACAAGGAAGCATAACTACATCAAAACGCCTCTCAAAGTACATGGCACGTCTTCCATGAAGATGGTTCTAGAACTAGACTAGATGTGTTCTCTTAAGGGCCTAGGGGAGAATCCACTGTGGTCTCTGTCAGACAGGTATCATCACATAGGTCACTTGTGCGATTAGCCACCCCGGGTCCAGGTTGTAGGAGCTTAGGGGAGCCCCTGGCTACACAGATAATAAGAAGGTCACTTAGGCTATTAGCCACCTCCAGTCCTTCTTGGTGTGGCCTAGCGTTAAGGGTAGCACAGGATCACCTAAGCGTTCGGCCACATCCATGCCCAGCCTTCTGGGTGGAAAACAGACTAAACACCTTTTCCTTTGAAAAGACAACCCTGTTTGCCATTCCTGGTTTCCATTATGTTGTCTGTGAGCTCAGGTCCTTTGTGCTCCCAACAGACTTGAGTGACAGGGTCTTTCAGTGGGGGGCAGCAAAGCATAGAAGTCACACTGATGGTGGTGAAAACTTCCTTCACGCCACTGAGGCACGACTGCCTTCTTGCACACCTTGTTCCCTCCCCGCCCCCCTTGCAGTCTTGGGTGTGCCTTTACTGACTGTTGATGTCAGTGAGGGTTTATTTGCCGTCCTTCCCTGACACTGGAGGCAGATAGACGTGTGTGACTCATTGAAGATGTGCTCCCAAAGGGAGAGGAGGGAAAACAGACCAGAGTGTTAAAAGGGGCAAAACAAAGCCGTGGCCT
>NC_022027.1:29161584-29163249 GCF_000317375.1 Microtus ochrogaster
GCTGGGATTAAAGGTGTGTGTCATCTCCGCCCTGCTCACAAAATACTCTTCCACCAGCTGATTGTCTTCAGTGGGATGCCAGGGAAGGTAGCTCACGTTTACCACTATGGTTCTGGAGAGACAGGGCAGGCTTGGTTGCTGGTGACAACTGGAGCTGGCACACTAGGGTCCAGACAGGACACAAGTGCCCACTATAGGAGAGGAGCAGGAGACAGCGTAACTTCTTTTGCGGTGGGGGGGATGACTCATAGACATATTTCATGTCACAGTTGTGAAAGGTTGAAAGCCGAATACAGGAAGATCGCATCTGGCTGCATGCCAAGTCAGAATCCCAGCCATCTTCAGTTATTTACGTGTGCTTCTGAAAAATGGTGCAGAAAAATCACTCAGTTGTGGTAGCTCGGTGGCTGGACAGATTTCTGGTGTGATGTCATAAGCCCATAGTGACCAGGGACAGACTATGGTGAAATATCACCACAGGTTGATGTGTTTGAACACTTGGTCCCCAGCTGGGTGTACTGTTTCTGGTCTTGTGGAGGCTTTAGGAGGTGGAGTCTACCTGAGAGTGGATCCTTGGAGAGTCTACAGCCTGACCCTGTTTCTGTTTACGGATACATCCAGACGTGAGCTGGCTCTGCTGCCACAGACCCCTCCTGCTCTTATGCCTTCCCACCATGATGGAACTGTTCCCTTAAACTGGAAACCAAAAAGACTCTACTCCCTTAAGTGGCTTAGCCAGATATTTTCCCAGAGTGATGAGAAGAGTAGCTAAAGTAGTTAATAATGTGATATTTCTCCAAATTCTTCCTCCTCCTTCCTTCTTTCCTTCCTTCCTTTGTTTCATTCTTTGTTGTTAGTGGTGGAGGGTAAGGTCTTGCTACATTACCCAGGTTGTCCTTGAACTCATAATTCTCTTGCCACAACTCCAAGTGCTGATATTAGAGGCCTGTGTCTGATCTCCTTTTCTTCTTTTAAAATGTAAGCAGAATTAGTTTAAGTTTTTTTTAATCCTCTTTTGGTTACATTTTACTATTTATCTATCTATTTATTTATTTAGTGTGTGTGTGTGTGTGTGCGCGCTACAGTGTGCGTGTAGAAGCAAGCCAAGGGACATTTACTGTGAATTCGTTCTGTCCTACCATGTGTATGCTAACACTATTCAGGTATTCAGGCTTGGTGGTAACTGTCTTTACCCACTAAGCCATTTTTTTTTCAGTCAAGCTTTGTTTCTTTTGAGTAGGCACTAGATTGATCTGACTCAAAGTCAAATATAAAGACGTTGAGCTGAAAAGTCGCAGCCTTCCCCAACACGCTGCTGTCTGTCACTGTCCCCCGTGTCTTAGTCACAAGTTCTAGTTCTGTGACAAGAAATCATGACTGAGACAACTATGAAAGAAGACATTTGATTGGGGACTTGCTTACGGTGAGGCCGTGACCTCTCAGGGAGTGTGAAGACAGGAAGTCAGGCAGGGCACTGGAGCAGTAGCTGAGAGCTTACATCCTGACCTACAGGCATCAGGCAGAGAGAGGGTTCCCTGTTTGATGCCAGCTTTTGAAACTCAAAGCCCACCCCCCAGTAACATATATCCTCCAACACGGCCACACCTCTTAATTCTTCCAAAACAGTCTACCAACTGGGGGCCAAACATTCCAATACATGAACCT
>NC_022027.1:29163909-29166253 GCF_000317375.1 Microtus ochrogaster
CTCCCTCTCCCCCATTCTACCAACTTTCTCTTCTGTTCAGTGATTTCTTCCCATGTGTACACGAAGAGTTTCCTCCATCCCCATCTCTTCGTTTCACCCAGTTCTCTCTTTTGTAAACCAGGTCCTGCAGACCAATGTGAAGGTTCTCCCCACTCAGTTTTTTGCTCATGCTGCAGTGACTGCATTTGAACACGGAGTTTTATACAAACATAGAAATGTATGAACCCTTACAGCTGGTAAGTAGTGAGGCCAAAATAGTTCACGGTGAGACAGCTGACCCAAGGATGACTCACAGTTCCAGAGTGATTGTAGAGTTCTCTTCAAAGTCATGTGCTATGAGCAGTTCTCAGACTCTTTGAGAAAGTTGCTCCCTGCCTCAGGCAAAGACAAGAAGAAGGAATCGGGGAGACCTTTCTGCCTTCCCTGAACTGTCCCCAGCAGTTCATGCAGGTCTGGTCAAAGCAGCCACTTCTCCACACATAGCAGAGGCCCTGATAGAGGTGGTCTCATGTCTTAGGAGGCATCATGGCAATCACCCATTGTACCCAGAGCCTCGTGTGTCCTACACTCTAGTCTACGGTGTTCAACAAAGTGCTGCGCTGAGTCTCACACTCTCTGTCTCCGTGTGGAGCGGAGAGGACTCCAGGCAGTGTTCACTCAGCTAACTGGAAGCTGTCTTGCATAGTTGAGCCTTAGTACATTTTCTGTCACGTTCTGGGATAACTGTGAATATCAGAAGCTTATCAACGTCAGAGTTCTAGCGTCCTGGAGGTCTAAGAGCAAGGGGCTGGCCATTCCATGGAAATCAGGCCAAAGTCATTTTTATTTTAATAACTAGTTCGTTTTTATCAACTGTGGTTATCAATCCACTCCCAAGATAATGGCCTTGTCATTCGTCACGTCAGCGCCCTGCACGACCTAAGCCCTGCTTATTACTCCCATCTTTAATATTGGCATAATGCAGTTAAATTTCAACATGAGTTTTGGAAGAATTGTTTAAAGCATCAAAAGGGAACAGTTTGATTGGGTTATGGTTATAAGAAAAGCCTTGGCGGGGGGGGGGGGGGGGGGGAGTGTGTTGAGAGGCAGAAGGAAGCAGCAGCGGTGACACACCTAGTACAGTCATTGGATGAGGCAGTACAGTAAAGGAGGCCAGCAGCTCCACGTGGCTCTTACCAACTCTGCTATCAGCTATCACCCCCCCATGAAGGAGCTGCCATGGGAGAGGATGCTTTACAGTGAGCTCACACAGGTGGGCACTATAAAGACCTGTCAGTCTTCCAGAACTTTCTACCCTGCCCTCATTGTACATCCTCTTTTTTCTTGTTTGATACAGGGTCTTGTGTAACCTTAGTTGACCTCAAACTCACTATGTAGCGGAAGATAACCCTGAGCTTCTCATCCATCTGCCTCCATCTCACCAAAGCTAGAACCACAGGTGATGTCACTGTGTTCAGTTTCTATAGTGCTGGGATTGGACCCAAGGCTTTGTGCATGCTGGACGAGCATTCTACAAAGCGAGCTACCACCTCAGCTCCCATGGTTCCCCTTTACACAGCATCCAGCAAGCTCCGACGGTCTATTTGCATGAGGGAGGTCTCTGGCTCTTCTCTGGTGTTTTGGGATTTTTTTTCTGTGATAGCCTTGGGTTTTCTAAAGCATTGCTCCACAATTTATAAGTCTGTGCTGCTCAGAGTGTGCACGCTTCCCTGACTGAACTGCACTGGTGCCGGGGGAACTACTGTTAATTCCATTCATCTTATCATATTTCCAGGGATGTTTGATCATTCCCCACTGATCGTCCCACCAGACACCTCTCTGACTGGCTGTCCTTGAGTATAATTTATGTATATCAGCATAATCTTGTCACAATGAATAAGATGTCCTTGAAGGTCTGGCAGAGAAAGTCTAAAGGGACTCTTCTGGAGGATGCTTGATAAATCAATCTAAAAATCTTTTCCAGCAGGATTTACTGCTAGAAGGAACACAATGGAAAGGCAGACTCCCCGTGACATGTGTAGAAAACCGGAAAGCCTTTGCCACCATGAAGGCTGGGCCCACCACCTCCTGGTTTCTTCTCTCTGTTTCCACTCATCACGGTTCTGTGCAGGAGGGAAGACATTGGGATCCAATTGCATCTTGGGGTTGTCGTGTCTACTCATTTATAGTCTCACGGTGTCATGGAAAGTATGCTGGCTGGAGACTCGGGCTGTCTGCTTTCTGGTCCTCATGGCCAAGAATCTTCTGTGGGGGGCCGGGCGGTGGTGGCGCACGCCTTTAATCCCAGCACTTGGGAGGCAGAGGCAGGCGGATCTCTGTGAGTTCGAGACCAGCCTGGTCTACA
>NC_022027.1:29166353-29171882 GCF_000317375.1 Microtus ochrogaster
AAAAAAAAAAAAAGAATCTTCTGTGGGTTAGGGCAAGTCATCCGCTCTCTGTGCTGCAGTCTCTGTGATCTGTGCTACCATAGTGGTGTGGGTCATCGGCCATGGGCCTGAATTTGCTGATCTTCTGAAAGCCTTTTGGAGGTGAGATGTTGGGGTGCAGTTCAGAAGAGGAACTCCTCTCACTATGGGGGAGATTCAGGGATCAGTCTTCAGCACTAAAACCACAACAACCCACAAGGGCTTTGTATTAAAAAAAAAAAAGTTGTTTGTGTTTGGGTTGGAAGGTCACCCCAGCCCCTGGCATTCATCCTTGGGGTGCCAATGGAGCAGAAAGCTCCATCTCAAGTCCCCCCCCGTACCCCCCCCAGGCCTTCATCCGGACTTAACCTCTGGAAAAGCCTGCCAAGTGCTGACCCCTCTGGGTCAGGACCACATTTAGATTGCCACTGAGAAAAAGAACACGTGGTCTTTGGGTTTTTCGTGGGCTCCCCATCCCTGTCTCTCTCTTTCCCCACCATGCTTTTCAGGCCACCCGGGGGCGCTGCAGTAAACATGGGCATTGATTCGGTCTAATTTGGTCTGATTGGAATTATTTGCGTCAGCAGAGAGGTTCGTCTTAAGAATTATTCCTAACAGTTTGTATTAGACGTATGCCCAGCATGGTTTGTCCATCCCAGGGGAAGCATCACAGCATGACAGCCAACACAAGATTGCCATGGAACTTCGTTGGAGCTGCATGTCATGAATCTTTGTGTGACTTTCCTATCACGTTAGAGCATCCTGAGTGTAGCCCATCCCAAAACCCAGCCCGGTTGATGATGGTTTCTTTGGTCTTGTTTTGTGTTTTTGAACAGTGCTCAGCGATATTAACATAATTCCCTTTCCATAATATCCTCTGGTTTGAATTAATTTAACTTCCATAAAATAAATGACCCCAGAAGATTTCCCATAAAGAAACCATTAAGCAAAAAGGATAGCGTGTGTAAATGGAAAACAAAATCACAGAGAGGCCTGAGGACGCCTGATCCACATCCTTGCTAGCCACGTTAAAAGGTAAAATAGTGAGGATAAAATCAGATTTGATAAGAGGTCTGGAAAAACATTTTAAATTATCCTGAAGACTCTGCTGTGTAACTTCATTTGTATCCACTGTATGAATGAAGAGAGTCCTTTTCAGGGTGGAATTTGCCTTGAATATAAACCAGTATAGTCCAACGCCATCAAGATTAGCAAGGCAGTAAAACTAGCACTTATCTTCAAGTTGCTTTCCTGAGGGAGGGAGTGGTATCCGTCCTTCCCAGGAAGAAGAAAGGCTGTGGGAAGACAGGGGGCAGTGGCGGCAAAGGGCAGTCACCCAGGAGTAGACCTGGGTTGTTTTAGTGCAGTGCTGTGGATAGAACCCAGGGCCTGGTGTGTGATAGGTGTTGTGCTTTCCTGTCGCTTTAAGGGACAAGCCATGCCCACTCCCATTACCTCTGACCTGCCCGCTGCCATCTTGGGCCCTTCCTTTTCTGCTTCCTTGACATGCGTGCTTTTTATTATAAGGAAGACCTGGGAATGTAAATGGAAATGTGTGTAAATGGAAAACAAAATCACAGAGAGGCCTGGGGACGCCTGATCCACATCCTTGCTAGCCACGTTAAAAGGTAAAAATAGTGAGGATAAAATCAGATTTAATAAGAGGTCTGGCAAAACATTTTAAATTATTCTGAAGGTTTTGGTCCCTTAAAGGAAAAAGCCACACCCATTCCCCTCCCCATCCGCTGAGGCAGGCTGATCTTCAGCTTCCGGCCTGAGCTCTCTCTCTTCCATCTTCCTCTCGGAGAGGCAGCTTTGCTTCTGCCTCTCTCCCCACCCCTCAGCTTCCCCCCTTCTCTGTCTCTTTCTCCTCTTCTCTCTCTCTCTCTCTCTCTCTCTCTCTCTCTCTCTCTCTCTCTCTTTCTCTCTCTCTCTGTTCCCCCCTTCACCCTTCCTCCTCCATAACCCCCTGAATAAACACCCAGCATGTCGTGTCTATCCATGTTTCTGTCTTCTGCCCGCCCGCCATGTGTCTCCCTGCCTGGAACCAGCCATTGCTCGGGGACCAGCAGCCGTCTCTGCCTGGGGTCCACTGCCTGCTGCCACATGGCCCGCCACCACTGCTCTGAGACCAGCAGCCGTCTCTGCCTGGGACTGGTTGCTCCCAGGGCCCGCTGTCTGCTGCCACATGGCCAGCCGCCACCATTTGGGACCTACAGCATTTCTGCTGCCTACTGCCGTGGGGATCCTGCAGCATTTTAAAAAAAGAACAACAATAGGCAAGCCCTCCAATAGGAGTTTCAGCTAGTAATGGTTGCACAAATTTACTACATTTTAAAATGAGAAAAGACTAGAGAGGCAGACGAGACGGCTCAGCAGCTAGAAGTGCTTGCCATGCTCACCTGATGGCCTGGAACCCACATAAAAATCAGAACACAGTAGTGCACATCTCTAAACCCAGCATCCCTCCAGTGAGATGGGAAGCTCTGGAGGACTCTAAACACACCAGCCAAGTGAGCAGTCAGCGCGTGTTCTATAAAAGCAAGGGCAAAAGCGAGCTGTTACGAGTGAAACCAGGCCATTTCAAACCCAGTGAGGGCCCTGCATAGGCGCCCACTTGTTATTTAAACATGAGATCTAGCTGGGGTGGAACCCAGGATCTCACAAGGGCTAGCCAAGTGCTCCGCCCACTGGGCTACCTCCAGGGCAGCGCTGTGTACACTTAATCACTATCCCTAGGCGTCTTAATCAGAGCCTTGTTCTTCAGGGTGTTTTATTTCTTTATGAATCAGTAGATGGCTCTAATGGCAATATGGGTCAAGTGCAAGAAGCTCATTGCGGGAAGTTGGGAACTAAATCAGGTATGGAGTTCCTGGAGATCTTGACTGAAACCTAAGGAAGGGCAGCAGTAATCAAGAGAAACCCTGTCTAGAGAAAAAAAAAAAAAAGAAAAGAAAAAAAAAGCCCTGTGGATGCCAAGACACGGAAAGCCTAGTAGTGGCTTCAGACCAAAGGCAAATAGGCTGCCGGCACCCGAGACTTCCTGGGGCGATTCCTGGGGGCAGGCGTGGAGCCCCTGACGCCTGAGTCTGTGACAGGTGCCTCTCTGACCCACTGGGTCTCTAGGCCGGTTCTCGTTTCTGGCTTCATTTTGTAGACAGGTTTATCCCAGAAAGATGGCAGCAGGCAGCTCTCAAGACACAGCCTTCCAACTTAGAATTTCTCTCTTCCTTTAACCGTGCGTTAGACTCTAGGATAGACCTCTGCTTGGCTCTACTCTGCGCTTGCTCACTGTATCCAGGGAAAAGGTCCCGTGGCTGACCGCACCCCGCCACAGCCCTGCTTCTGTAACCAGCGAGTTTTATTTTCAAACTGTATAAAGGGAATTGGAGTCACACGTACGGGGACACATCACTGGGGGTGGCGTCTTGGCACTTCCCAGGGCCGCACCTGGCGCTAGTATGTTGGGAGGAGTTGTGTTTGTGAGGACTTTCATTCCTATTTAGCAGAGCTACTGTGCAGTCACCGCTCCATACCTTTCAGCTACTGAACAGACCCTCTCTGGGTTGAGCGACTGTCCTGCGCCCTGGAGCTTTTTTTGGCTGGAGAATCCCCCAAATAGAACGGCACACCAAGAACTCAGGATGTGTCGGCTGCTTAAGGACACATCGGCACTCCAGATGATGTGTGTGGGCAGCAGAAAAACAGGCTCGCCTGCAGTTCCGTTCAGCTGGTGGTCTCCCAATCCTCTGAACTACAGAAGCCTGCAGTCTTGGGAGTCCGATAACAGCCCACTCCTGCTTTGCCACTCCCCATTTGAGAGACTTCCTGAACTTCCCTAAGGCCTGCCTACCTCACCTATTGAATGAATCAACAAACCCCAACTGTCAGGGATTTTGCAAAGATTAATTAGGTGATCTGCACACTGCTTACAGGAGACACCCCAAGATGCATCTTCACACCCCAGCTTTCTTACAGATGTAGCAAAAGCTAACAACGCCAGATTTCATTAGAAACCTTCCATTTGGGAACACTTTTGCACACTGAAAACACCCAGCTGACATATTTGGAAATAGGCAAATAAGTTAAACTTGGAAATGTAAGATATCACTCGCTAATTTGCTCAACCAGTTAAGCTACTCGTAATTGGATTTTTATGGCCCGGAATCAAATGACTTTAGATCTTGAAAGTATATTAAAAACAAAGATTGGGTGTGTTTCCATTCATCCCACCCTTCCAAGGGTCAAATTCCGTTCTGCCTGTGATGTGTCCCTTCTTTGGTGGTTCATGCCCTGCTGGGAACCTCATCAAGTGCCAGCTTGTGGTGTTGGGAACAAGGAAAAGCACCTTGGCCTGAGTACTGGCATTTTGACTTCAGACTTCATTTTACCTGTAGGGTGGAACATAACTCAGGTTCCCAAGTCCTAGGAGAGGTGAGGACTTTCCAGTGACTGACCAGCTTCCTCCTTCAACAATGGAAATGATCTGTTACGGTACTTCGTTCTCTAAAATATGATAGCTGTTCCTAACAATAGAAAGAACAAATGAGTCTGATTGCTTGGACTGAAAAGCTTCCCTTTTGTGTCAGTTGACAAGGATGGAACACACAAGGAAAGACCCTAGTCTTTGACCCCTGATGGGTGAAAATTATAACGTGGTAATAAATGTTTGTGATCTTTATGCTTGTGATCCCAGTTCTGGCCCTGCTCAGGACCGCCAGGAGAAGCAAGGCTCCTGAGTCCTTATCCTGCAGCACTGATGGCCCAGCTTCTGCAGTGCTCTCCTGCAAGCAATCTTGCTTTAAGAAAACTCTTGTGCCTGCTTGGGTTGATACGGAGGCTCAGACCACAACAGTGGGACTCCTGACCACACACACCCTCTCTCAAGATTAAGGAATACCGACTTAAAGTGAAAGCCCCTCTGAGCAGAGGGATTGGAGTCTGTAAGCTGGGAACAGTAAGTAGATGTTGAGAAGGAGAGGCTTTCCAAAGATTTCTAAATCATGACCGCATCTCTCTACATAAGCAAGGATGGAGTTTCATCCTTCAGAATTAATGGGCAGTATCTCCAAGAAACCTAGAATTTGAAGTTTTTTATTTAATTTTTTTAAAAAATAATAGTTTTTATTCTTTGGTAATTTAACATGTAAATATGGTGTATTTTTAAATGACACCCACTCCCCACCTCCAAAGTCCTCCCATGTCTCCTTCTTAATTTCATACTCTCTCTTTCAAATAATCCACTGAGCTGGATGGTGGTGGTGCATGCCTTTAATCCCAGCATCTGGGAGGCAGAGGCAGGAGGATCTCCGTGAGTTCGCGGCCAGCCTGGTCTACAAAACTAGTTCCAGGACAGCGAAGGCTTCACAGAGAAACCCTGTCTCAAAAACCAACCAACCAAACAAACAAACAAACAAAAAACCCTGAGTCCAATCAGTGCTCCCTATGAGTGAGAGTGAGACCATTCCCTGGAGCATGAACAACCGAACACGGACCACACCTCTAAAGATA
>NC_022027.1:29172850-29179423 GCF_000317375.1 Microtus ochrogaster
GTAAAAGGAAGTCTTCCCTTGCTTTTGGCACATCAAAGGTAGAAAATGACAAACATCGTTTAAGTGAGAGCTGACCCATACGATAGAAGAGCTTCTAATTTCCTACTGTAGCTGGGCAAACCTTCATTTGGTGTGCTGGTTGACATATGCAAAGTGAAGTGTACGATGGAATCATGTCTAGACACATTTACTCATGGACGGTACTAATTCATATTGCTGATTTTTTTGTTTCTATTATCTTTCATATAATATCTGTAGATTATGCTTATGTAAGTGGTTTAATTCATGGAATTTACTTCTCCTTTTATTCATGACTATACTTCAATAGGTCCCCCAATAAAAATATAATAATTTGCATGATACTGTACTAAAAGGAGGTCAGTTTAAATCTAATAAATATTTCTTATGAAGACCCCTCAAGAAGAAAATAATCTACACAAATGGACACAATTATTTATCTTATCCCTGTAAGAATCAATGAAGGACATTAATTTATGAGATTATGCACAACTTTTAAAGACTTTCTCTTCATTTTGTGTGTATGTGCATATCTGTGTGTAGGCATGTGAGCGGCACGGCGTGCACGTGGGGGCTGGAGGACCACGGTGTGAGTTGGTCTGTCCTTCCGCCATGTGGATCATGGGGACCAGATTAGGCTGTCAGGCTTGTGCAGTGAGCGTCTTTACCCATGGAGCCAACTCCTTAGCTCCGTTGCTCATTACACTCTGTTCCAATAACTAGTCACACCAGTCCAGATGGCCACACTTCAGAACTTACCAGAATCTCTTGGGAACTCTCTAATTGCCTGGGGCCCCCACCAGAACTGTAGCATCCGACTCAGTGGTCCTGAGGTGGGGACATCTGCATCCCTAACAAATTCTGATGGACATCACAAGGTTTGTTTTGGGCAAAGCCTATGTATGACAGCGTCTAGGAATTGTTTTGCTTGCTTGGTTTTTTATGTGGTTCCCAAGTGGTGAATGAATTCTGCATCTGTTATAAAGAGAAACTGGAGTCGGGAACTTACACAGAATTCTGTTCAGAATTCCAGACTGGTGAAGGAACTTGCTGGGCACTGCTTGGGTGTTTGCTGGGCACTGACAGCTCCCCCACCCCCACCCTGGGGGCCGATTCTGAGCATGAATCTTTCTGAACTTCTACTTTAGGAATGAATTTTCCTCCCTCTGCTGCCTATTCACGAGTGGCCTGAATGTGTCACACAGGTCCTGTAGTTTGAGGCTACAGAAATAGCTCCCACAGGCTAATGACTGGCTATTTCTCGCCCTTATTGCCAGATATAATTACCTGTCTCCCATTCTGTGCAGATAGATGATTCGTGACCTGTTTTTAACCGTTGCCCCGAATGGGCTGTGAAGGGAGTTTTGTAAGCAAAGTACGTTGATCAAGTTCAGACAATGCACTTGACTGTTGTCGTGTCTTGGGAACATGAGATGGTTAGAGAAATTCTCATAGCAAGGGCTCTTTTCCATTTATAACACAGCTTCAAACTGCCTGCTGGGAGTATCGGCTAATTCCACTTCTCAGAAATGAGGGCAGAGTTGTTGGTTCAGTTTTTCAAGACAGGCTTTATCTATGTAGTCCTGGCTGTCCTGGAACTAGCTCTGTAGACCAGGCTGGCCTCGAACACACAGAGATCCGCCTGCCTCTGCCTCCCGAGTGCTGGGATTAAAGACATGCACCATCACCACCTGGCTGGGGAACAGAGTTTTAAAGTGCCGCCCTGACCCATTTTAGAATCGCGCTAGCTGAGCCTTGGCTGAAAGATGGCCATGCGATGGACAGTGGTCTTTAAAGCTGAATTTTTGAAGTTAACTGAGCAGCACAAGATAGGACATAGCTCTTTTTCCATCAACCCAGCTAACACAGCCTGTCTGCTATGGTCAGATGTGGCTTCTCCCCCAAGGATGTTTGGTTCCTGGGTGTCTCTGTTCTTAGAGATGAAAGTAGTTGTCCTGTGACCCTCTTTGTCCCCATGAGAGTGAGTTGTTAGGAATGAGGGCACACTGGACTCTTAAGTTGCTCTCTGACTCCCTTTTGCCATGAGATCTCTTCCTCTTACACCCGCTCAGATCTGCAGGGAGGCTCTCCAGGGGGCCTGAATAGGTAGGGCTGACTGACCTTGGACTTTCTATGAGCTAAATAAACCTGTTTTCTTTATACATTACCCAGCCTCAGATTGTTTCTTGTGGCTACAGAAACGGATACATAGATGATCTTTAACTGAAATTATTGTTACCAGAAATCAGTCCCTTTCAGACTGTTACTTAGTGGCTCCTAAATGATCCCCTAGACACGCTTCGTTGACCTACGATGTGGACCTCTGGCTGCTGCGGCTTTGTCAGTGACTGACCCCCTGAGATCCTTCTCTGTGGTGTCCCCTATTGCTACCACTGTATTTGGATGGCAGGGTTGGATTGTAGCTTAAGCTTTGGACTCTTTATTCCCAGTGTGTCTACATTCTGAAGATGGTTTTCTGAGGTCTGAGAATGAGTTCCAGCTCCTGCCTAGCTCCACTCACTCTCCCTTCCCCCAGGCTGTAGGCCACTTCCTACTGAAAGGTTCCAAATGTGTTGGATTTGTGCCAGCTGTCCCCGAGACCTATCTAGAAAAGGGTGTTTTCTTCCCCGCCCCGGTCACTGGTCACTGGTCACTTCTGTCTCTGCTTGCTGTAGATAACCTCTTGCCTGAATAAGTCAGAACTTGTACTGTTCACTCCCTCCAGGGGTGGCCTTACAGGAGAGAATGGCCTGGCCCTGTGTTCTGCGTGAGATAACTTTACAGTTGCCATATGGGTAATTTTGTCTCAAATAACCCCCTGCAGGATCCTGGTCCAGCGGGGGAGTATTTGAATCTTAAGCTGCAATAGACCCATCTCTTTCCATCACGGGTTCCGAAGGGGAAACGGTAAGGACGCTGTCTTTTCTGATGTCTTCATTAGAAGCACCCCTCTGTGTAACGCTTGCCAAGTGCGAACCTGCAGGCGCTGCCACTGTGAAAGGCTCATCCATCCCGCGGTCCCTCAGTGATGTGACTGATACCGCGGGCATCACCTGGCTTTTCCGTCCCTGTGTATTCTTTCCAATGCCGAAGGCTTGCTTGGTCAAGGTGCCCCCCCCCCAGGGTCAGCATCCGGGGACACAGAACAGAGCAGAGCGAGACAGAGAACAGATTTGTTGGGATAAGAAAATATTTGTACAGGCTTGGATTCCAGTACGGGAACGCTAGACGAGCGCCACTCGGTGCATGCATGTTCTCTGCAGCTGGGGGCCACAGCAAAGGAAGAGAAGCGAGGGAATTTCTGCTTCGGAGGAATCAAAGCTCACATGGGGTAGTTCTGGGACCCTGGGGGAGTGAATACCTGAGCCTGTCCTTCCCGGGCATCTTGAGGCATGAATGGCTACTGGAAAATGGTCTTGAGAAAATGAATGACATTCATTTTGACTACAGGAGAGCAGTTGGGGGAACAGCATAATGGAAATAATTGAATGTTTTTTCTCAGAAGAGCCATTAGGCCAGAACTGCCCCTATTTGAGGACCCCTGCCCCCGCAGACATAAATACAAAGGGAAGGTCCACATACTTCATGTCTAAGACTCAGGAAGTATAATGAGCTACTCCCATAGGCTTGTCCTCATTTTTAACGTGGTCACTGCCACTCCCACTGTTGTTCTGGTAGCCGGGAGCTTAGGGAATCTTACCTTGCTTTCAGGGCCCCTGCCACTAGGCTCCCTGGTAGCTCTGATCTGCTGGGATGGGCATGTCAGGAGAGGATCTGGGCTCAGACTCCTGTGTGTGAATCCACCAACCTGGACCCAGACCAGAAGGTGACTGTGGTAGCCCTTCCTAGGGAAGGTCTCTGTCCTCAGTACTCTGGCCAAAGAAGCAAGATTCCACTGGCCAGCTGCTTTCGGAAACCCCACAGGCTGGCTTTCTGACCCCTCACTTGGAGGACTCAAGAGTTTTTGAAACTCACAGGTTTGAGGCAGGGGTCTCACGCAGTTCAGATTGGTATGAACACTGTACAAAGCCAAGGACGACCTTGGACTCCTGATCACCGTGGTTCTCCCGCTCACCCGGTCTGCGATTACTGGTGTGTTCCGCTGTTGTGAGGCCTCCACTAGAGAAGACCACTATGGGTTCAAGCCAATAGAAAGTCTTTATTAGCTGACTGGTGACTACACTGGGTGTTGAGGACCCGAGTGCAGTCCTGAGCCTTTCTCAGGGTCAAATTTTAAGCACCAAAATCACATCCTGGGTTGATACCTCAGTTAGCAAGAAGAGTAATCCAAAAACAGAACTACAAAAGCCAAAAGGCAGGGCTAGAACATTTAGGGACTTTCCCAGAACAAGAGGCTTTGATGGATGAGGTTTTTGTTCTCATTTTGGCAGGTGTTGTTGTCTATGTTCTGGGTCCTGAGGCCTGAATGATACTTCCATCATGGTGTCAGTTGTGCTAAGGTCTGAGGGGCCTGTCATACTGTCATACCCATCAAAATTGATTTGCAGGGATGATGGGACCTACAGAGGCAAGCAGGGGCCTTGCTGCTGCAGCTATTGAAGTGAGAGCACAGCCCTGCACACTTTGTTTTCTTTGTCCTAGAACCTAATCCTATGGCTCTGTGGTAGTTTGAATAAGAATGCCCCCCAATATATTTGAATGCTTAGTCATCAGGGAGTGGCCCTGTTTGAGAAGGATTAGGAGGGCATGGTTTCGTTGGAGGAATTGTGTCACTCGGGGTGGGCTTTGAGGTTTCAAAAGGCCATGCTGGGTCCAGTTCTCTGTTCTTCCTGTGGCCTTCAGATCAGGTTATAGGACTAGCTACTGCTGTTCCATTTCCATGTTTGCCCCCAATGCTCCCTGCTATGATGATAATAGACTGAGCCTCTGAGTCTAGAAGCAAACCCCAGTTAAATGATTTCCTTTTCAGAGTTGCCTGAGTCATGGTGTCTCTTTATAGCAATAGAACAGTGATTATGATATGCTTCCAAGCATGAACTTTTGTAATGAGCGTGGTTATTTAAAAAATGTAGATTCTTGGTTTGAGTAATGTGCTGTTTTCCATTTAAATGATACTATGTTTTCTGCTCCTAAGAGTAGCTTTCTGTTACTGTAACACATGCCTGAGGTAATCGATTTACAAAGACCAAAAGTTAGTCTAGGCTCCCAGCTTTGGAAGCTTCAGTCCCAAGCTTTTCTGGCTAAGAGGTCAACCATGGCAAGTGGAGTGAGCGGTTTGCTTTATAGTTGAGATGCAAAAGAGAGGAGAGAAGACACTGGGTTCTCATTATCACTTTAAGGGAGAGCCCCCAGTGTCCTAGCTCCTCCCACAAGTCCCTACCTCTTAAAGGTGTCCACCATCTTCCAATAGTGCCCAGCCGGGGGCCAAACTCTCAAAACACCAGCAGTGTGAGACATCAGTGAGCTAAATAAAGCATAGCAATACTTTCATGTTTCTTGTTTTGTCGTTAGGAACACATTTGAGCCGGGCGGTGGTGGCGCACGCCTTTAATCCCAGCACTCGGGAGGCAGAGGCAGGCGGATCTCTGGGAGTTTGAGGCCAGCCTGGTCTACAAGAGCTAGTTCCGGGACGGGCACCAAAGCTACAGAGAAACCCTGTCTCGAAAAACCAAAAAAAAAAACAAAAAAAAAACAAAAAAAAAACAACCAAACAAACAAACAAAAAAACCACATTTGAAATTGTATGTGTTTTGTCGTGTGTCTGACCAGTGACCTCGACCTGCTGCTGCAAAATGCTGTGCCTGGGCAAATGTTAAGTGGCCATCCTCCCAGCTGCAGTGGGCATTGCCCTCCTGGGACTGTGTAGAAATGTCCTCAGGTTCTGGGCTGGGCACTGAACAGCTGAATCAATCAGGCTAAGCAGTGGCCAAAAGGCTCTCCAGAGAAAACAACCTTTCCCAGTTTTCTCCTTTTGTTCTGGCTGTGTCAGGGTGAGCAATCAGTCACGTTAGCTCTATAAGGCAAATGAGATAGCTCCTCTCGCATTCTAGAACACTGTATATCATACTGGAAATACTTGTTCACTGAAAGCGACAGTATTGGCCACTTGGTGCCAAAGTCCATTTCCAGAAGCTGTTTCTCTCAAGCATTTCTTTCCTGGCTACTGCTTCTAATAATTCTTTTATGGGTTTCAGGCTGATATTGGCACCCAGCAGGAAGAAGTGAGTCCTGAGACATGAAGCTGTGAATTTTTGTTGGTTTTTGCTTTGTGGTTGGCTGTTGTATGGGAAGAGGAGGCTGTGTGCTTTTGTATGTTCTGTAACACATGGACCAATTTGAGGTTCCTGCCTTCACATGTAGCTCATAGGAGTTCCTTCTCTCCACCCTATCATCAAAGAATACAGTTCTTTTCAACAATCTACTTCTTCCCCCTCCCTTCTTCCTTCCGCCCTCTTTTAAATTGCTGGTGAATATAGTCATATACTTTAGAGCAATCACCGTGTGTGTGTGTGTGTGTGTGTGTGTGTGTGTGTATCAATTTTGGCATTTTCTTCCATAAGGAGATTTGCTGAGGCTGACAGATGACTCCTTGGA
>NC_022027.1:29180678-29182127 GCF_000317375.1 Microtus ochrogaster
GGGGACGCAGCCCCACCACTCTTATTACAACAGTATATATCCAGGCATACAAGCTGTGGTAACTGGAATGATAGAGGCCACCCCACAGGCTCAGATATTTAAATATTTGGGCCCCAGTAGATAGAACTGTTCGAGAAGGATTAGGAGGTGTGGCCTTGTTGGAGGAGATGGGTTTGAGGTTACAAAAACACATGCCATTCCAGGTAACTTTCTCTGCACACATCTTGAGCTATAAGCTCTCACCTACTGCTCCAGTGCCTGCCGCCATACTCCCTGCCCTGATGGTCACAACCCTGAGCCCCTAATTAAAGGCTTTCTTATGTAAGTTGCCTTGGTCATGATGACTGATCACAGTGTTAGAAAAGTAGCTAAGACTCAGGCAAAACACCCATACTTAAAATAAAAATACATATACATAAAATAAAATCTTAAAACAAAAATAAGGCGAAGAGAGAGAAAAGCACACAACATTGACATCTGCCATACATACACTCTGAAAGCATTCCTAGTCACATGACTTGTCTCCAGGGTTTTTTTTTTTTTAACGTTTGAAGAGGAGCCTTTTTATTTGAACATACCTGCTTTGGGATGGTTATGTTGTATTTAAAGTTATGAATATTTAATTTTCCAATGCAAAATCTGAGTTTTCAGGTTGCTATGCTGAATTCAGAAGTCTTATCTGATTTCTTTACAGAGCTGGTGGAGTAAGCTTCCTCTTTCTTCGTCTTTAGGTGTGTTGAAGGAAGCCCATTTGAACAGACTCAATTCCCGTGAACGTTGGTTCCACTCACAAATTTAATTAAAGTCCCTTAAACATTTTCAGCTTCATGTACACATAAAATGTACTTAATTTCTTAAGTGCTTCTAATGTTTGACAATCAAATGTGTGTCCTGCCAAATGAAGCCTTTCTGAGCCCTCAGCTAGTGCCTGGACAGGAGCCAAGTTTACAAACGCAGCTCTCTTTGTGTTCCCGCAAATATTTTAGCATGGGGTAACCGTTTGTCTGATGTTTCTTATGCTTTGCAACTTAAAATCACGGGTCATGTGGCAATGGCACCTTTCAAACTTAAGTGACAAGTCTGATCTACCCGGTGTTCTAATCTGCCATTTTATCTGCCCTGGCTATTAAACCCTGAGCAGATGGTCGTGGTGGTGAGAAAAAAGGTGGTTCCTTAAGTGGACGAAAAGCTATTAGCTCCTGACCTTTGCTTTACTTCTTCATCTCTGTTCCCTTGGAGTCTCTCGGAGTTGGAGGAGCTTATCCGCCACAGGGATCCATCCCATAATGCCTTGTGGCTAAACAGAGCAGGGTTAAGCCCTCACGATCTCAGTGTCATCGGGATTTGCAACAGGTCCCAGGCTTTTGGGGTTCATGTGACTCCCATGGATGACCGTTCTTGTAGCTGTGTTTGTGTGTGTGTGTGTGTGTGTGTGTGTGTGTGTGTGTG
>NC_022027.1:29183705-29184740 GCF_000317375.1 Microtus ochrogaster
AAAAAAAAAAAAAAAAAAAGATTCTGCAAGGCTGATTGGCTGATTAGAATTTTGTGACTATAGACAGCCTGATGCAAAGTCAAATTGTCTTGGGTTCTCTTTAGATTTGGTACTAGCCATCCATTGCCCACACCTGGGTTTAGGGTCCTGGTCATCATTAGGTGAAAACTCTCGAAATGTATTAACAGGCCACTAACTGCCACCAGCTGAAAAGGAAAACCTGTCACCAGGTAGCATCTAAGGACTATAGCAGGTTTCTTCACTTCATTGTGTCGTAATCCACCTACCCGATGTCTTCTTCATCTTGCACCTTGATTGATGACATCCTTTTGTTCTGTAACTATGAAAGTTTCATTATAAACTTCCCACATTGGAATGCGTTATTTGGGACAACCTGTATTTGTATCCCTGGGCTACAATTACTCATAGTTGGTTACTGAATAAGCCATGTCTCATTCCCCACTGAGGTGAGCACTGTGCTTTGTGTGATACATGTGAGTGGGTCCCAGATGTGTGGGCATGTATCCTCAACCAGGCGAAATGTCTCTATTTCAGCATCATGTGGGAAAAAGGTAGGCTAACATGTTGGCAGCCTTTCTTTTTCTTGGGCTCTATGACAGTATGAAGAGAAAGGGAAGGAGGTCTTCACACACCATCCTCCATGCGAGCACAGATAAAGGGTCAAGAAAGAGGAGGTCCTACCCAGCCCTGTGGAACCACAGAGCAGTGATCTCAGGTAGCAGTTAGAATAAGATAGGACTGGGATTCAGAGTGAGAAACGGAGCAAGCTGGCCAGGACTCTGACTTCATCACCTCTCCATAATCTGTACAAGACAGTTCTTGCTGCAGGGGGACATCCAAGGAAGCAGGGAGGCCAGCAGAGTCTGTGCTGGAGGAGTCACAACTGAGGGAACCGGGTTCCCCTCTCCGTACTTCTGCACAGCACCTCCCCAGTGTGACAGAGAACCCCTCTCCCCAGTGTGACAGAGACCCTCCCCAGTGTGACAGAGAACCCCCCTCCCCAGTGTGACAGAG
>NC_022027.1:29185349-29189208 GCF_000317375.1 Microtus ochrogaster
AACTATTTCTTACCTGTTCTGTCTCTCATCCACTGTGCCTCTTCGGTGTTTTGAATTCTTTCAGGAAATCCTATTCTGTTTCACCCATGTTAAGGAGCAAGGAGAGGATTCCCGTCTATGCATCAACCACATCCTTACTGGAGGAGCAAGCTTAAGGAGCTGTTGAGGTAGGAGAAATCAGAGCCACAGAGACTTGAAGGAAAATGAGACTCAGTGACTGGCTGCTCAGGAATTCCCTTTCAAGAGTTTGTCATTCATAAGGATGAGGATGTTGGTGGGCATGGTGGTGCAAAATGGTCATCTCAGCACTAGGAGGCTGAGGCAGGGGGATTGGAAGTTTGAGGCTAGCCTGGGCTACTTAGTGAGTGAGTTCAAACTAGCTGGAGGTACATATTGAGAACTTTCCCCCCAAAAAAATGAACGAAAGGAGGGAGGGAGGGAGGACAAGAGAGAAGGGGAAAAGACCAAGTCTGGCTTTGCTTTATGTTGTTCCGCCCCTGAGTTCTGGGATGTTTGTCCCACTGTGAGGCAGTGCACATATAGGAAGCCCTGAGTAAATGTGATGTCACCTTATTGAGGCCCAATTAGAGCTGAGCTATACACTGCTGTTCTTTAAGGCTTAACTTTGGTTGCTTTTATTTGTATGTATGTGTGATTGTGTACCTCAGAGGTCAGAAGAGGGCCTCAGATCCCCTGGAGCTGGAGTTACAGGTGTCTGTAATCCCCCTGAAATAGGTGCTGGGGAACAAGCTGGTCCTGGAAGAGCAGCAAACGCTCTTAACCCCTGAAACATCTCTCCTGGTAAGAGTCTTACGACTTTAAGCTGAGAAGTAAATATAAAGAGTAGACATTGAGCAGGGTTAAAAGCCCCAGAAATAAGTACACATAACACTCTGAGGCCTCTTTGTCACCTCACAAGTTCAGGACAATGGTACCATCTCCCCAGGGGCATCTGAGAATGTTTTGCTTGTTTTCATGAGCACTGTGTTAACTCACACGGGACTCACCTCTTGGCATCTTTTACACTGAGCACAAGTTTTAACTTGTTGGTACAGATAAGATTTATCCATCTTTTAATTTTCCCTGCTTTCCTTCTGATGTCTCTGCATACACACCCCTCCTAGCTCCTTTACGTGGCTGGAATGGAATAACAACACGGGGAGGGGCTTGGAGGTGGACCAACTTGGAAAACCTCCTCATGTACCCCGCATGAGTGACAGCCCAATGCATGCCTGTTCCTGGAGCTACTTGTGTTTTTAAGGCATGAGCTGTTGGGGAATGGATAGGCTGTTGCTAGGATACAGTCTAGATGCTAAGTCCAAGAAACACCATTAAATGATGTGAGGGATGGGGTTGGACATGGGCTAAGGTTGGGGAGGCTGGTCAGGCAAGCTCACTTTCAGGAACACACTCATTCTGTAAAGGCATCAAGGCAGATATGACTATAATATTTTATTCTCTGATACAGTTAGGTGTTCAAAGGCTACAGAGGGCCTAAGATGGAGAGACTTTGTCTGGTCCACACGGATGTGGGATAGCTGTGTGGAAGACAGGATATTAGCATTAAAGCATGTGTTTGCCGCGGGTTGGCGGATGGAGGTGGCAGGATAGGAACTGTGCTGGAGTGGGGAGGAAGAGAAGAGCGTGCACAAAGGGACAGAGCGGGGAAGGACTCCAGCTAGTTCTGGGGTCGAGGCCTGGCAGGGGTTAAGATGCTTTCCAGGCAAAAGTGACCAAGCTGTGAGAAACACATCGTAGATGCTCGACAAATCAACAGTGACTAAAAGAGGCTGTGGTCCTGTCACAGAAGTTTGATTGCCAAATTAAAGGGCTTCGGATGTCTTTCTGTGAACAGATCTAGGGCAGTGAGTGGTGAACAAGAGATTTGCCATGGGAGTAACAGCAGATTTATATTTTTGGGAGGTGAACTTAGCAACCAAAAGTAGTGTGGATTCCAGTGGCTTCTGGAAAATGGCAAGTACACAAGCAGACAGAGTGAGTGAGGTGAGCAGTGTGCAGTTGGTGCTTGGGCACTGAGTCAGTGGTCCCAGTTGTCACTTGGGCCACCTCATTTACTCTGTGTTGTTTAGAGGGACATGGACATGTTTTTAAATGCTACGTGCTATATTCAAATCTAATTTAAAAAAAAAAAAAACAACTCACGGGCTGGGGTTGTAGATCAGCGGTAGAGTGCTTGCCTGGCCTGCATGAGACCCTGGGCACCGATACGATTTCACCATCACAAAATAACAACAAAAGCGAGCAAAACTACCAGGCAATTTTTTAAAAAATCCCTTTAAAATATATTTAAGAAGAAGAAAGTTAGTTGATTTAGAGGGAGAAACTCAGCAGGCCGGTAAGCATGAATCCCAAAGTCAGCCTGGCAGCGCAGATCCCGACTGGCCTTGTTCTGAGCGCAGTAGATTTTCCATGCCCAGTCCACGCAGCGCTGGCATCTTCAGCCTTTTATCTTCAGTGACGCATGAAAAGTTCCAGATAAAGAGATTTTAGGATTAGAGAGAAAAGTGGAAAAAACCTCGCAGGATCAAAGGAGCCCCAACATACCAGCGTGGGCCTTGTGTTCGGGGAAGTCATGCGCTGTGTATGATCCTTTGGGTGCACTGCTTGGGTGGAGAGGAAGCTACGAGCACCATTTTCTTTCCTTCTGCCCTGTGACAGTTGCTAACCCAGACAACCATCCTAGCCATCGGATACTGGAGGCCTTCTGCCCTGGTGTGCCTGCTGATTTTCCATGCAAATGCCTGATTGCCTCTGGGGCCTGAGAACCAAGAACCAAGGGAACAAGAATATCTTACTTGATTATATACTCTTGTGTATCTTTTATTTTTATTTATTTTAATGTTGAGACAGGGGCTCATGTAATCCAGGCTGCCCTCAAACTCCCTATTCAGCCATGGAGGACCTTGAACTTCTTTTCCAGGATGGAGGATTGAACCCAGGGTGTCGTGCATGGTAGGCAAGCACTCTACCACTGAGCTACAGTCCTAGCCTGACCTGGAACTTCTTTCTGATTCCCTTGCATCCACTTCCTGAGTTCTGGGTTGCAGGCCTGTGTGACCGTGACCACGCCAGAATATTCATTGCTGGGGATGGGACCCAGGGCTTGGTTCAAGCTAGGCCATTACTTTACCCACGCAACCACGTAGTCCTTAGCTGCCACTTGTACTTCTTAAATTATTCTTTATGATAGGCAGGTCCTTTCTGCTCCCAGTGAAAATGCAAACATTTCAAGACACAAGGAGCAAGGTCTGCATGCCTGCTCAGCCTGCAGTGCTGTCTATGTCTCTGAGATTTTGCCTCTAGTCTTTTCTGAACTTGCACATAGATGCGTTTGATGATGCTGGAGTCAGACTAGGCAAACACTTTTCCTATCTCCTTGGGCCGTTTAGGGGATTTCATGGTCTTTTCCTCACGTTATTCCAGATTCTCACCAACACTTTTTCCCACATAGATGAATGTGCCACAATTCAATCACTTCTTACACTGGGTTTTTAAGTTGTACCTAGTTTTTTGGATGATAATAAAAATGTTAGTGGTGGTTTCCTCATAAATGGAGACATTTTCTTGGTGCATTTTATCCTCTTCCCCATGGCATAACTTGCATATTCTCTAGCATTTCATGTACAAGTAGATTATTCATTATCTCGTCTGTTGTGAGTTCCTTGAGAAAAATCAGCCATGCCTACACAAATTCTTGGTTTTATAAAGATTCCATCATTTTGCACCAACTCAGAACAGTAACACAAAAGAAACACAGCTCTATTGAGATGCATTTTACACGGTATAAAATTCACCTTGAGTGTACAACTCTGCTTTTTTCTTTTGTTGTTTTTTGTTT
>NC_022027.1:29190194-29191741 GCF_000317375.1 Microtus ochrogaster
CTCTCTCTCTCTCTCTCTCTCTCTCTCTCTCTCTCTCTCTCTCTCTCTCTCTCTCTCTTTCTCTAGCACACAGCTTTGTCTTTTGCATCTGCTGGGGAGACTTTCATGATGTCACCAGGAACTTTTCAGCCCCCTTGGAAGGATTGTTTTCCAGGGATGGTTTACTCTGCTGAGGAGAGGGAGCATTTGAAAGGTGAGAGACAGTGGGTGTGGAGAAATCACCGCAGAAGAAACAAATATTTATCCAGTCTTGGCAGCAAGGCTTCGTGATCAGCAGACACTCTGGAAATGTTTGTTTGGTGACTAACCTTGTTGGGACCAATTGAGTCCTGGCCTTCAGCTGCTCTTCCCTGTCTAGAGACTTCTAATGGAAGTTACTAGAAGCTGTGCTTTGCCTAGAGGAGAGGATGGGATTTTCACCTGTTGGCCATTGACTGCAGGGTATTTAAGCCTCCGTGGTGCTATTAAAGAAGGGCTTTTGTACCAGCGATTGAAGGTCCGTGTGTCGGTCTGTCTCTGAGTGTGTTTCCTCAACTTCCAGCCCCTTGCCCGAAGCTCGCGAACTGGGTTCTAGCAAATAGAGCGCAGTCGGGGGGCGCAAGGTGCGCAGCAAACCTTCCTTCAGGAAAGGATGTTGTGGCCATTTCACAGGTCAAGGAAGCAAGGACAGGACAGGGAGAGGGCACCGCTGTTGACAGAGTAAGATACAGACCCACAGGTGGTCACTAACAGGCTTAGGTCCTCTCCACTGTCTAGCTGTGATAAAGGTACCCGTGTGTCCCTCAAGTGTTCTAAGTCCGAGTGAAGGAACAGAGTGGACGCTATAGGCAGAGGCGAGCCTAGAAACAATAAAGGCTCGGCAGCCCTTAAGTGGCATCATTACCAGAATATGGTTTACACCCAGAGAAGCCTCTTAGGATCTCAGAGTCAGGGACTGACCACTCCGTGTTTTAGGAAGAAAAGTGTGATGGGGAGGAAAGCTGGGGGCAGGTGGAGTAGTGGGGTTGAAAGGCTAGAGACAGGAAAAGGTGTTCAGAGCTAATGTAGAGGAACAGGAGGTTGAGTCAGGAGACTAGCAGTGAAAACATGCTAACGAGGCCCGGGGGTAGTGGAAGAAATGTCCCCACCCCTTGCTGATGGCATGGTGTCCAGAGAAAGGATGGGTGTAGGTGGTGTGCTGCTCACATGACAAACACTTTTCTGATCTCACCAGCCCCAGCTGTTGTTTCTGAGCTCCTGGTGAGTCAGGATAGTGAGGCAGCAGCGTGAAGAGGAAAGAGGGTAGCAGAGCAAAACTCATTGCCAGGAGAGGGGTGGAGAGGAAGGAGGGAGCCCCTCATTGTGCCCTTAAACAGCACGCCTCAGTTGTTGGGGGCCAGTCCCCACAAAAATACCTCTTGCCAGGGTAGAAGCGTGGGGATTTAGAAATATAGTACAGAATATAAAGACATGAATGAAAATAAAATGGAGAAACATAGGATAGTATCAGAAGGGAACTCTAGTGAGTACTGAAATTCGCCCTCCCTTAATTTCCAACTGCTTAAAAT
>NC_022027.1:29192211-29202942 GCF_000317375.1 Microtus ochrogaster
AGTGCCATGGACTGGGACCAGGCTTTTTACTGCGCTGACCTTTGAGGGACATTGAGGATCTAAACACCACCAGTAAGTTACATAATAACTGCGACCCGGTTTCTTCATCTTCACACAGGCAGGAAATGGCATCACCCCCCCTGAGCATCATGCAAGTCAATCCAGTTGCATAAGACGTGGTACACTGTGCAGCCCTGTGGACGCGTCAGCTCTTACTGTCGATACTTCAGTCTTTCTGGATTCTTGGGCATTCATGTTGAGAAGGTCCTGGGGGTGTAGCCTGGAATTGACCCTTGTATTGCCATTGCTCAGGTCACTGTGTGTAAACTGCTTCGGGTGGGTTACTTAGTCTAGGGGTTGTAACCCACCCTGCAGTTCAGTAATTCCAGGGTCCCAGAGAGGCACTGTCTGTAAGATAATGGGCGAGAGAGAGGAAGGAGGCCATGCTAGGTTTGTCAGAGCCTCCATTTATTAGAGACAGGGTTACAGCTTATATAGGATAAGGAATTGGGGGGGGGGGGGCACAGGGGCCTGGACTCTTGCTGGTCACGTAGGCCAGGAGGTTATGTCCAATCAGGTCGCGTAGACCAGGAAGTCACGAGTTGACACACCTAGTTCTCTAGATAGTTTGGAATGTGGGGCGGGTTCCGCTAACAGGTAGCTCTCTATTAACAGCTAATTGGGTGTGGGGTAGGCTCTGTCAATAGAACGGTTCTTAATACAATTGGGGGTGTGGGGTTCTCTGCAGACTCCCCAGGGCGATGGTTCCTGTGATAATTTTGGGGGGAAAACGGCTCTGACAACTGTGGTGACTCTGACTGTTCGTCAGCAGGATGTGCTTTTAGTGTTGTATGTAACAGACTCTGCAAATGAGTATTTGCTTTTGAAGATCAGCAAGAAGCTGTCCTTAGATGTAAGGACAGTGATCTTTCCTGAGGAGTAATAAGGAAGAAGATTTCTTTTAAAATCACTTGATGTCGTCATCAGATGCCAAAGCCAAGTGTGCCCACTGATTAAAAAGCAGCCCATTGCACCATGAGTGAAGGTTGGCAGGCTGTTTCATGAGCACAGCATCCTAACTGCACAGGGGAGTTACAGGCACAGTTCCTACCTTTCCTAAAACATATCCAAAGCCAAAAGTGAAGCATCCAGTACAAGGTACTATTAAAAATATCCGGGCAGTGGTGGCACATGCCTTTAATCCCAACACCAGGGAGGCAGAGGTAGGCGGATCTCTGTGAGTTCAAGACCAGCCTGCTCTACAAGAGCGAATTCCAGGAGAGCTAGGGCTTTTATACAGAGAAACCCTGTCTTGAAAAACAAAAACAAACAAAAAATAACCTTTCACTAGGGCACAGCGGCTCACGCCTTTGATACTAGCACTTGGAAGGTAGAGACAGGAGGGTATCTATGAGTTCAAGAACAGCCTGGTCCACATAGTGAGTTCCAGAACAACCAGGACTATATTGAAAAAAAATCTTACCTCAAAAGCACGTCGATAGATAATAAGTAAGTAGTCTTTCATCTTGACACTTTCCACTACAAAGCGGCCTGTTATTTGGACTTGCTGTACCACACTGCCACCTGCTGGCCAGCATTCAGTACCGCTTAGGTCCTGGTGACCATAGTGGTTTCATTTTTAGGAGTACAGTATGATCATTGACTGATACTACGGGGCAGGCTCAGACTTTGAGGAATTTGTGGCTCACTCAGTTCTAAGGGCGCTCTCAATCTCTCTCTCTCTCTCTCTCTCTCTCTCTCTCTCTCTCTCTCTCTCTCTCTCACACACACACACACACACACACACACACACACAAACCAGGTGTGGAAAAAACATTTTAGAATAAGAAAAGGAAATTACAGTAAGTTATACATTTCCAAAGACTGGTAACTATCACAAATAGCTCAGAGAGACCATTTTAAACAGATGAACTGCCTCATACACCTCTTCTAACGATCTTTCCCCTGTATTAAAAGTTCTTTGTCTCTTCATTTAGAAGATAATATGCAGGCTGGAGAGATGGCTCAGTGATTAAGAGCCCTGAGAGTTCTGTTCCCAGAACCTAAATTGGAGGACTCATAACTGCCTGTAACTTCAGCTCGGGGAGATTTGATGACGCCCTCTTCTGGATTCTTCAGGCATCTGCACTCACAAGTGTACATGTTCACACATATACACATAATTAAACATAAAATAAATCTTTAAAAATGATATAGCAACAATTTTACAGCAAGAATAGGAAGTCAGTCAATTTAGATTTTCTTCTGTCCTGGTTCATCAAAACTTGTTTGCCATTTAAAATTGAAGATAATCCTCCCCCAGATTAATTCATCAGTAGCATGTATATTTGGAGGTTTGTGGTCCAATTTGCGGACATGGCTATCATCCACATGAGACTCTAGGATGCTGTCTAGTCTTCTTGTGCTGTACCTAATCCTGAACACTAAGCCAGGTATACCTATCAGCTAGTCCATGCCAATACCTTTCTCTTGGTATAATTTATGTGTTATTGTTATTTGTTTAATTGTTGCATGTGTTTGTTTTAGTTTGGGGACAGCGCATGTGTGTGGGCAGACACGTGTCCTGGCGTGTCTGCGGAGGTGAGTGGGAGTCAGTCCTTCCGCCCTGTGGACTCTGGCTTGTTGGGCTCAGGGGCAAGTGTCTTTATCCACGGAGCCGTGCAAAATTAGCACAAAATTTAAATATTATCTCAGTGTTCTGTTGATTTATGCTTCTGCACTAATGGGATTATCCAACAGTCAAAAATCTATGTGTTAGTGGGCGGTGGTGGCGCACACCTTTAATTCCAGCACTCGGGAGGCAGAGGCTAAATAAATAAATAAATAAATAAATCTATGTGTTACTTTCTACTTGAAATTTATTTTCTTCTTGGCTAATTATTGCCTTTGGGGTGATCTGAAATTCTTCATTTATAATCTGCTTCTTCTTGTCAGACTAATTTCTCCGGACTAATCGCTCTTGCCCCAATTCTTCACAGTAATCATTTCACTTTATGTCCCACTGGTCTTTTGTTCTTTTTCTTTTTCTTAAGTCATACAAAAATTCTCATCTCTTGAGTAAAATGATGAGAAATAATACCCGTGGCTTCTGATCTGATTTATGACACCCTCCCCCCACAAATTTCCAAATTACAGCTAAAGCATTCTTCAATCAATTTCTTCATCTCAAAATCCCCAAACTGTCTGCAATTACTCCAGTGACCTTGATATGAGAGAATGTGAAGGGAAGTTGATGGCTGAACCGAATGTGGTTAAAATATTTTATTTTTGAAAACTTCATGTAAATACATGGCCATTTGAACATGGCTGGGACCCCCAGTAGAGTCACCATGGGAGATCTTCCACCACTCACTGCAATTCCTCTGTTCCCCAGGAGGAACAACTAGGACCCTATTCTTTCTGTCTGTGTGGAAAACAGAGAACTCACAGTTAGCCCCCCCCCCCCAACAATGTATCTTAGAAACAATGAACCAGAAAACAAGAGACTGGCTTAGTTTTGCTCCTGTAATGATTTAACCTTGGGTACATCAAGAAGCCCAGGATACCTGATGAGTAAATTTCTAAGATGCCATTTAAACCTAACACAGTGGACCTTATATATGGGGTATGCGCTAAACCAGTGGTTCTCAACCTGTGGGTCATGACCCATTTGGGGGTAAAAAAAAAATGACCCTTTCACAGGACTTGCCTAAGACCATCTAAAACATAACTATTAAATCATGATTCATAACAGTTGCAAAATTAGCTATGAAGTACAACAAAAATAACTTTATGATGGGGGGCATCACTATGATAAGAGGAGCTGTATTAAAGCAACATTGGGAAGGTTGACAACCACTGTGCTTTACTGAAGTTGGGAGAGATCACACCAGAGCTTTAAACACAAGCTTGTTGTAATTATGTGTAAACCATGTTGTAATGGTAAAAGTAAAAATGTTGTGGATCCCCAAGTGGCTGCAGCGGCAGAAACACTGCAAGGTCCCCAAATCCAGTTTCCTCACAGCCTTGCTCCGTGGTCATGATCGTGGGTTCAGTACTGTTAAATTAATATTACAAGCATGTATTTGTATGCCCAGATCACAGAGTCCCCCTAAAACCAACTAGGAGATCAAGTCCTGTATGTAAAGCAAAGAGCCTTTATTCTTACACAAGTTTGCACACTCGGTCTCTCTATGTGTTTAATGTATCGGAATAATCTGAGAGCCCTGAACTCAGTTAAGGTTGGGTTCTTGTAGTAGCAAAGGTAGGGGTGAGGGATTTCTAAGGTTTAGAACCCCTGATTAGCTGACATTTGTCTAGGGGTGTCCTGGTGAAAAGCCATTGGGTGTGTGCTGGCAGGTGATCCTCTCTACAACGGTTGGAATGTTAGGAATTTCCTTTGGGTGGTCTGTTCCTGGGTGGCCCCTGGGTGGTCTCAGTTTGTGGTCTTTCTTGCAACCAGGTATTGCCTTAGGGAAAACTACTGAGACCCAGGCTTCTATTGAGCTTGTCATGGCTGGGTCCTACATATTCATGGGCACAGACAACAGTAGATCCTTGGGATTCTTTATTGTTAAAAAAAAAACTTGCTTCAATTTATTTCTAAATAAAAAGGCTTTCTTTGTTATGATCTGCTTCGCATTTTTTAAAATTATTTATTTATTATGCATACAATATCCTGTCTGTGTGTATGTCTGCAGGCCAGAAGAGGGCATCAGACCCCTTTACAGATGGTTGTGAGCCACCATGTGGTTGCTAGGAATTGAACTCAGGACCTTTGGAAGAGCAGACAATGCTCTTAACCTCTGAGCCATCTCTCCAGCCCCTCTGCTTTGTATTCTTAAATACCATTGTCACTCGGAAAGGACTACATTGTCACCGGCCAGGTCTGCGGCTCCAGCTCTCTAAAAGCATGTGTTCCCCACCCTCCTTCTCCAGAAGAAGGCCCTGAGCGCCTATGCAAATCCATTCCTGCCTCCAGGAGCCTGCTTTGCATCTCAGAGCTCTCTGGAGGGAGGTGCCAGGATTCTCCCTGCCACACCAGTGTCTCCAGGACAACACACGTGGGACTGGAGAAGCAGAACACAGGAGTTGGCTGGGCTGCTATGTTCCACCCCCACACTGGGCTGGTTGGGATAGTCAGAGCCCCTCCCTTACAATGAGCCTCTTGTTGGAGCTGGCCTTAGAAACCAGTCACACTGAGTTCACCGATGCCACAGAGCTCTCAATCCTCCTTGACCAGGGAGGGCTTACTGCCCGTCAGATCACCTTGTTCAAGTCTCCCCAGGATGAGTGGATGGCTTGGGAAGGAGTGGTTGGTCTGTTTTATTCACCATTTCCCCACTTCTAGTTTTGCCCTTGGTACCACTGTCCAAGAACAAGTGAGCCCTGCTGTTTTCTAGGACAGGGACAGAAGGTGAATGAATGCTCGCATCCAGCTATTCAGACATCAGTTATTGTATAGCTAAGCTACTGCTCCCATTCAACTCTTAGAAGTCTTTTAGGGTTACTACATTCTTGTGTGTGTGTGTGTGTGTGTGTGTGTGTGTGTGTGTGTCCCTGAGTATGCATTAGAGGTCAGATGTCAATGATGTTTGTCTTCTTTCATTTTTCTCCTAATTTTTCAAACTATATTAATTGTTATTGTGTATGTGTGTGCTGGGCGAAGGGAGAGGTGCTCACGCCCCAGGGAGCCTTTGTGAAGGTCAGAGGATAATTGGTGTTGGTTCTCATCTTTCACCTCCTGGAATCAAACTCAGGCTGTCACAGTTTGCACAGTAAATACCTTTAGCTGATGAAGCATCTTGTTGCCCATCTCCACCTTATCCTTTGCAGAAGTATCTCTCACTGGAGACTGCCCAGCCAGCAAGTCGTGGACCCTTTTGTCTCTACTTCCCCAATACTCTGACTTAGGTGCAGGGCAGCTGTTCTTGGCTTTTTATGTGGGTGTTGGGGGCTGTGACTTGAATGAGAATGCCCCTCTACACACATTTCAATGTCTGGGCAGC
This sequence comes from Microtus ochrogaster, assembly GCF_000317375.1. Lineage (NCBI taxonomy): Eukaryota > Metazoa > Chordata > Mammalia > Rodentia > Cricetidae > Microtus > Microtus ochrogaster. The sequence continues at coordinate 29,198,220 of NC_022027.1, forward strand.
AGTTGGTGGAACTGTTTTGGAAGGATTAGGAGGTGTGGCCTGATTGGAGGAGGTGTGTCACTGGGTATGGGCCCAGCCCAGCCCAGTCTCTCACTCTCTCTGCCCAATGCTTGTGGATCAAATAATCAAAAGCTCTCAGCTACATCTCCAACACCATGCCTGCCTGTCTCCTGCTATGCTCCCTGCCATGATCATAGACTCACCCTCTGAAACTGTAAGCAAGCCTCCAATTAAATATTTTCCTTTATAAGTTGCCTAGGTCATGATATCTCTTCATAGCAATAGAAAAGTAACTCAGACTGGTACCCAAACTCAAGTCCTTGGATCCCATGATGGCAGTGCTGCTGACAATGTCCTGAGATGAGGGTCTAGGCCCAACTGGGGCTGGATTCTCACCAGGTAAACAGAAGAGTTCTTATCAGCTGAACAGTAAGCTACAGTTGGCCTTCTCAGAAACCCTGTGATGCAGGTTTCTGTTTGACAGGAAAGCCACTCTTTTCCGTCCCCACTCCTAGGAGCAGTTAAGCCAAACAACCTGTATGAGCCTAAAGCCCCCACCCCACTGTCTGTCATATTAAATCCACTGGCTTTCCTGCCCAGCTGCTGTTCTCTGCTCTCGTGAGGCAGCCCAGAAACATTTTCTGTACTTCTGGAATGGTCTAGGTTGGTGGTTTCACCGCACTTGCTTACAAGGTAACGCACCAAATGCTGGGCAGAGGGGAACCTCTGTTTCCACCCAGAAAGAGCTACCCACCCTTTGGCGAGTTGGCACACACTTCCCTACAGTAATGAAGCTAGGGTGTAGACAGGAGGGAAGGAGGAGGTACTTGTGGGGAGAAGAGATGGGGGAGAGAGGGAACTAGCAAGCCTGAAGCGCAGTGGGCGGCTCTGGTGCAGAACTGGTTTGAACTTGCCATGGTTATTTCCCACCTGCGCTCACGGCCCTGCTCATTTAACACCCCGTCCCCCTGTGGTGTGGCAGGTACACTTTACCATTCTTTGTCATTGGTTTGAGGGACCCTATGGGGGTCTGTGCCCACACGCGTGGGGAGCCCTGCTTCTGAAACACATTGATCCTTGACCTCCAAACAATAGACTCACCTTTCCCTGGAATCATTGCTTCTCAAGGGGTCACCTGCCGTCTGGAATATCCTTCGGCCAGCCCCTCTCCGTCTCTCTCCCCTCTGCCCCCAGCATCGGTGCCCTCTGAGCCTTTCTTCGCTTTCTCCATTGTTTTGGATTTTGTTTCCTCGCTGAGGCATCAGCCAGATTTCATTGTCTTCCCGAGATCGCCTCTGCATTGCTGTTCCATGGCTCTGGCCTGGTAGGCATTGCCTGCCCTGAGATCTCCCAGACCCAGAGGCCATCTCCCATTCTCACAAGCCTCACTTATGCATAGCTCTCTGATTTATTGTTTCATGTGTTTTGCTTCAGCTCACATTGTGGGCCAGCACTCAGAGGGCTTTGTGGTCTGTGTCCCTTAAAACGCTTTCTTAACTATGGAGGTTCCATAGCTGGCAGAAAGAATGAGCAAGGTTTGCCCAACGTCTGTCTGAAAGATGTGTGTCAGAGAAGTAAACCATGAGCTCAAGCGCCTCACCCTAAAACTTCATGTGCATTTCGCTCTCAGCCCATAGTATAGTCATGATATGATTTTTAGATTCTGTTTTAAGTATGAGTGTGTATATCCGTGTGTGGTTATGTGCATGTGGGACTGTAGTCACTCACAGAGTTCAGAAGAGGGTGTCGGATCCCTGGGAGCTGGAACTGCGGGAGCTCATTCTTTTACACACAGCCAAACCTGGCAATGAACAATTGCGAGAAGGGCTTTTTCCATTCCAATAATGTATCAGTGTGAATGAATTGGGCCGAGAGCTGCATGGTGGGATGATGACAGTTGCAGACTCATAAAGTTAAGACAAGTCGGCAGACACGCTTGACCACATTCCTTGTCGGATGCTGCTGGTATAAGTGAGTCAAGACCCAAATGTGGGAATTGTGAGTCATCTCCACATCACAGGGATGCATGTTTAATGCAATAACGTATCATTAATCCTAATTCCAAAATGTCATGAAGCATTTTTATGGGAGAACTGATCAGCTATACCAAAAGGGAGGAGGTATAATGGGATGTGTGCCGTCGTGTATGAGGGCAGCTGGCACAAAAGTGGTGGCTTAGAATCTTATAGGATAAAAAAAAAAATCAATAGTTAAAAAAATTTCAAAATCGAGAAAAGCTTAGTTTGAAATCAAACATTGAAGTGATAGCCAGGGAGATGGCGGTCTCTGGAGAGCGGGAGTGCAGATGAGAAAGGCCAGGCTAAAGAAAGGCGCTTTGTCCTCCTTGTGTAACACTGAACCCAGACACTACAGGCAGGAACCAGTCCTGGGCAGGTCCTGAAAGTAAGGTTTGCCATAGTGATGTCCCTCTCCGTAAGATTTAGACATTTCTTCGATTTAACCACAAGCTTTCTTTAAAGATTATTGTGTTTGTGCCCCTGTGTCTTGCTGCTGGGAGAAGAGAGAGTGGCCCCCTGGAGCGCCTCCTTGTGAATTGTATCACACCAGCTGAAGATCTACTGGGAAGAAACTGCATAGTGAGTTATCTGGAGCACAAGTGTCTACCCCTACCCCCTGAAGCTGTGCTGTGCGAGGCTTTGTAATCTTCTCCTCTGTCTAAATGGCTCTGGTAACATCCTCATGTTTCTACGTCACAGGGCCTTCATTGTGTGAGGCACCAGGTGTTCCCTAATACAGAGTCAACAATACACGCGGCATCTGCTATAATGTTCTTCAAGTTAAATCCCCCATCTTAGTTTCAAAGAGTATTTGAGAATTGTTGGGCTGCATTTTTATAGGTTTCTGTTGGGTCTGTGATTTGTATCAGAAATAATTTATACTGAAAACTGAGTGGGGTGGTTTGGATAGAAATGGCCCCCATAGGCCCATAGGGAGTGGCACTATTATTAGGAGGTGTGGCCTTGGTGGAAGAAGTGTGTCACTAGGGCTGGGTTTGGAGGTCTCAAATGCTCAAGCCAGGCCCAGTGTCACTGTCTTTTCCTGCTGCCTTTGTATCCAGATGTAGAACTCTCAGTTACTTCTCCAGCACCATGTCTGCCTGCATGCTGCCATGCTTCCCACCTTGATGATAATGGACTAAGTCCATGAAACTGTCAGCCAGTCCCAATTCAATGTTTTCCTTTATAAGAGTTGCCTGGTCATGGTGTCTCTTCACGTCAATAAAGTCCTAACTATGACACCGAGAAACATAGAAACTAAAGACATTTTGGTACTGATTCAAGAGAAATGTAATTTGAAATATTCCATGTCCTGAACCTTTGTAAGTATGTAGTAAATTGACATGCTCTCTAGGTTATGCCTCACTCAGTCATGCGCTAGGGGGCTCTCTAGGTGTCCTTACATAGACACCCGCTAGGGGGCTCTATGTGTTCACCGTCCAGTGAGGTCATCACAACAGTGTACCCTCGCTGTGCCTCCAAGACCTGGACAAGGACTCAGATCCACCTACAGCCTCTGGCTCCCACTTCAGCCTCACCGTGATCTCCCTTGAGCCTAGAGAGTGGCGCTCGTGAAAAGGCAAAGAGGGCTCTTCCTAGAGCGAGGCCACTCTCCTGCTCAGTTTTGCAGAGCACTCAGAGGTCATGAAGGTCAGAGGCTCGTCCTGTTCTGCCTTTTCTTCATTCAGTCTGTTTAGTCATTCGGCATTATGGTTGAACACCCCCACCCCCACACTCAACACTTACACAGGCTCTGTCCTTACTTCTGTTCCACCCCTCTCACAGGTATTGTCCCTAAAGGTCTCTACCACTTCTGATTCTGCCTTGGCCTGTTTCCTAGGGACCTGCACTGACCCAACCTCTCTGGAGGAGGTGGTAGAAATGGTAGCTTAAGAGAGATGTGGGGTGGTGGTGTATGCCCATAATCCCAGTATTTGGGAAGTTGAGGCAAGTGTATTGCAAGTTCAAGGCTAGCCAGGGCAACATGGAGAGTTCTAGGCCAGCCAGTACATACTGAGACCTCATCTCAAGAACCAGAGAGGAAGAGGGGGAGGAAGGGGAAGAGACCACAAAGGGCAGGGTGTTGGCGGAGACTGCTCATTCGTTTCCCAGCTGCCCAGACCCAAAATCATCACACAGAAATTGTTTTAATTACAACACTGCTTGGCCAATAGCTTAGGCATCTTTCTAGCTAGCTCTTCTATCTTAAATTATCCCATTTATATTATTTTATATTTTACCACAAGGCTAGGGGTTTACTGGTACCCGTGTCTGGAATCTGTCTCCTGCGGCAGCAACATGGCTTCTCTTTGACTCTACCTATTGTCTCCTCCTCTGTCTGCTTGGAATTCCCACCTTGCCCTATTCTGGGCTGCCATAGGCCCAAAGAAGCTTCTTTATTAACCAATGGTATTCACAGCCTACGGAGAAAAGTCCACATCAGCAGGGTGCTGGCAATGACTTTGGTGCTGGCAGAAGAAGTTTGTTCCCAGCCGAGGCATAGCAGCAGGGTGAGCATGGTATCTGGTGCCCCATGCAGAAAACATTTCTGCTCTGGTTGGTTGCACAGCCTTTTTCTTGGCTATTGTTTTTGGAAATGTAGCCCCAAGTCAATCAAGTCAATCACTGATCAAGCTGGATTCCAAACTCAGTTGCTTTGCCTTTAAGGCTCCATTCTTTTTTTTTTTTTTTTTTTTTTTTTTTTT
>NC_022027.1:29204301-29217584 GCF_000317375.1 Microtus ochrogaster
AATGGACTCCCTAGATTCCCCACGGCCTTAATTATAGACCACTCACAGGAACAGCTTTCGGTAACAAGTGTCAAGCCATTTCAGCTCTTGCACATCCATGCTGCTCTTCTGACTGATAATGGGGTAAAGTTTGCAGTATCCCGCTGTTAAGCTAAGCTGCATTCATCCTTTTAAACAGAATCGCTGTCAACGTCTTTATTCTTGTCAGACTTCACAGTTTTAACTTTGGTACAATAGCAGACTTCGAATACACTACCTCAATATTTTCATCTTCTTCCTTAAAACCAGAAGGTTCTTCTGCTTCCTTCAACCATTTGATAAGGGGCTCTGATTTGCCACGAGTCTCTTTATTAAGAAATAAGCCATATTTCTTAGAGGCTCTTTCCAACCAGCTGAGGATGACCTCTTCCAAAAGGTTGGCATCGTACATTTCCTTCCAGATGTGTGGTATCCTGGAGACAGCTGAGCCCGATGCATCACTAGCACACATCCCAGACCGGGAGGAAGTCTCCACTGTGAAGCATGATTAATAAAAACTCAGAGACAAATTGGGGTTCAACTTGAAGATCTGAAAAGCAAAACAGGCAGCCACTGGCTCTTAACCATGACCTCAGTCCAAAATGACGATCCTGCCTCCAGGAATCCTCAGAATGAGAGTGTGCCTGAGAGCTGTCTCCTCCCATTTTATGATCCTCTCTAGGGCTGGGATTAAAGGCCTGCACCGCCTGGTTTCTATAGCAACTATTGTGGCTACTGGGATTAGAGGTGTGTGTTACCACTGCCTGGCTGTAAAGCTGACCAGTGGGGCTGTTTTAACTCTCTGATCTTCAGGCAAACTTTACTTATTAAAATACAATTGAAATAACATTACACCACTGAGCCTTTCATCGTTATGACAAAAATCTTAGGAAATGGTGCCTGTGTGTCTCGATGTGCTCTTAGCTTCTCATTAAGGAGAATGTCAATCAAAACAAGAGGACCCGGGGCCTCTACATCTAGCCTCTCTTCCTCAGCAGTGATTTTTTTATCAGATGAATTAACGTCGTTTTCTTTCTTTTTCTTAACGAAATCAACAGGACGTTGACACGCTCTTCTCCAGTTCTTTCCAAGTCACCCTGGAGAGTCAGAACTTTCGCGTGCTCATTGATTTCATTCCTTCTGCACCTCTGCGCTTCCTTGGTTGTGTCCTCCACCCAAGCCTCCTCCCCATCTTCTTCCACAGCATGTGGAGGAGGATGGGTTTCATTCGCTGGTGGAGCTGGGAGACCTGTGGATTTTGATTTGAGTGATCTGCATGGCGACAAAGAAGAGTTAGTGTTTTCTAGTTCGGAAATGCATCCCCGTAAATAAAGTCGTGTAAATAGACTTCGAAGTATGTGTGTGTGTGTGGGGGGGATAATTGAGTAAATTATATGTTACTATGCCATGGAATTACTACACACATTAAAAACATGGAAAAGGATCATCTAGTGCCATAGGAAAACACTCTCAATATATTAGGCAAACAACGAGAGCAAACAGCAATTAGAAAATCCTCAAGCCAAATAAAGGCGAGCAATCAAAGCTAATGATTAAGTAACTGCCAATCAGCTAGGAACTGGAACAAAAGGAGCTGTCAGTGCTTGTAAGAAAGGCATCATCGATTCCTTTCCTTTTTTCAGACATTCTCTGCCTCTTTGGGAGGACACTGCCTGATTTAGCTTTCTTCTGTTCCCGCAGCACCCTCCTGGAGAGAATCCACTTGCAGAGAGAGAAAAGGTCTCTGTGAGCTCACTGTTTTAGAGGGTGGAGCCCACAGTTTGGCGACTCCCTTGCTCTCAGGCCTGTGGGGAGACAGCTGGGTGCAAGGTGGCCAAAGAGAAAGAGAGCAAAAGGGAGACGGGGGGTCTCAACATCTATTTTTTTTAAGCTTTATTTATTTATTTATTATGCATACAATGTGCTGCTGACATGTATGCCCACACACCAGAAGAGGGCATCAAATCTCATTACAGATGGTTGTGAGCCACCAGGTGGTTGCTGGGAATTGAACTCAGGTCCTCTGGAAGAGCAGACAGTGCTCTTAACCTCTGAGCCATCTCTCCAGCCCCTCAACATCTCTCCAGCCCTCTCCCTGGGCTTTTCCTCTTAGAAGACACACTGGAAGCCCCAGGACTGCTCTACTCAGGAAGGCTAGAGCAGTTGGGCTTGCTTGCTTGCTTCTATTCTTTTTCCTTTCTATCTTCTTCTGCTGCCTCTTGCCCCTATCCTCAGCAGTGGTGGAGACAGAACCCAGGGCTTAGTGCAGGCCAGGTCAGTGCCGAATACTGGCTGTGTGCTGTGTAGTGCACCAAGCCCCTGCGTTTACAGACTGGGTCAAAAACCATGTGGTGTCTCCGTGAGACAGGTGGGAGGGGGCTGCTTTTTCACCTGGGCCTCAGCTTCACAGTGGTGACTATCGCTGCCACTGACCTGAGGTGCATGGGCTCCCAGATGTAAGTCATTGCAAACCAGCATGTGAGGGGCTGGAAAGATGGCTCAGTGGTAAGGGTGCGGGCTGTTTTCCCAGATGGACCTGGGTTCAATCCCCAGCACCCACAAGACAGTTCACAGCTGCCTGTAACTCCAGTTCAAGGGAATCTGACACCTCCACGTGTACATACATGCAGGCAAAATAACAGTGTACATTGAAATAAAAACAAATCATTAAAATAAGTAAGTAGAACTTGCCCAAGCCAAAAACAAAACCTCAAAGTCAACCAGGAATTGATCTTTTCCTGGAGTATTGCAGGTGCTTTTAAAAACTCAGTGAGCCTGGACTGCCGTGGTGGTGGTGGTGGTGGTGGTGGTGGTGGTGGTGGTGGTGGTGGTGGTTATGGTGGTGAGGAGGAGGAGGAGGAGACTCTTCCGAGCATTTTTGTTTCTCACCAGGCGACCAGATCTTTATCGCAGCTCGTAGTGCTGGCTCACACCAGAGATCCTGTTTTCTGATAGAAAGAAAAATAGTCTCAGTGTGTTCTGACTGAACTTCATGTGGTCATGCTCTACAAACTAGGGGAGGAGGAAGCAGCTGGCCTGGCTGGAAGGGACGTCGTTTCTTTCCAGGCAATGTAAGAATGCAGATGACAGCTTCAGGATGAAAAAGAGGTTCCACCCAGAAGTGAGCCAGTAAGGCCTGTGAAGTTAAACGCAAGGCAAACGAATCACGAAAATCAAGGTAGCAGCAGCGATGGCGAGCTGACACCACTGTCTGCACACACTGGGCAGGCTGGGCTGAACATGCAGCAGAATAGCTCATATCCTGTGCACTGGGTGTAAACACAGTCTAATCTCTCCAGTTAAATAGCAATAAGATGAGGTGCCGAGCCAGGTAATTAAAAGTTCACCCAGGCCCTCTATTTAACGTATGATACCTAGCAAGGAAATTACAAGCCGCTTCATGATTAACTTGCTGTGGCCACAGTAACCCGGCTACCCATTCAAGGGACATGGGAAAGCCTCAGAAGCCACTAGGAACTTTTGCCACCATGTGCCGTGAAGGGAAAGACTGGAGAACCACAAAGAGAACTGCCTATTCTCTGGGGATGGGTGGGGGCTGATGATGAAATGCCTCTTCGTCTCCCCAGGGCTGTTGCTGAATCTGCCATTGGAAGAATGCCAATTACAGAAAGCCTCAAGAAGGCAATTAAAATACACACAGGATAAAGATGCTACTGAGAAGCTTGCCAGACTTGTCCCGAGACCTCCCCTGCACTAGACCAGACTTCATGGAGGCTTAACACGTGACCCACCCACCCCTTGTGTTCTCGGAACACTGCAGGTGCTGCACCGTGGGCCTTAGCTTTTTATCCAGTTCAGCCTCAAAATAGCTCTCAACAACGTAGACTTTTGCAGCAGAGATTGACAGCTGCTCGCCAAGATTTCACATTCCCTTTCTGGCCTCACAGACAGGCTGCCTTTTCCAGTAGCGCTTATGATGAGCTGCCATCCAAGTGTTAACGAGAATGAAATGAGACCGAGGGCCAATAATAACAGCAATAGGAACAGAGAGTAAGAAACGAGACAACCTTGACGATGTCCTAGCAAAGCGCCCACAGACAGAGGGCTCAGATCTGCGCGGTTTTGTTTCGTTTCACGTGAAAGCTGATCTTCACTGTCAACCCAACCGGATATTTAGAGCCATCCAGGTAGCAAACCTCAAGATGCTTCTCTGAGGGTGTTTCTGAGGCTTAAGCGGCACCAGGAGACCTACCCTGTGGGCGGGGCCATCCCTTGGGCTTGAGTTTTGAAGTGAGTTGGAGAAAGGGAGCAGATCACGAGCTTTCCCAGCTTTCCGAGCTTTCGTTTCTCTCTGCTTCCTGCCTGGGGATGCAATGTATTTGCACGGCAACGGAGCCATGCCTTCCCCCGCCATCATGGATTGCACCCTCGACTTCAGTGCACGAGCCCCAGGAAACCTTCCTGCCTTTCCTCGGTTGCTAAGTATTTATCAGTGTATCTGTAATGCATACAGAGAGGAACCAGGGAGGCGCCAGGGTAGGACAGTGCAGGGTCTGAGGTCTTTGATTGCTGAAGTTCTTCATTTGCTGAGAATGCCCTGCGTTTAAGGACTGCAGCCTCATCCAAACACTGTAAAGCCCCTTTTGGAAATGTAATTCTCACCCCCATGTGATTCAGACGCTTGGCTTAACATGCACTAGGAAAACTGAAGCAGTCTGGAAATGGGGAGAGACTATGAGCAGTCAAAGCAGACCCTCAGTGATCTTCCCAAACAGCCCTACCACGTCATGACCTAGCATTCAAATACCCAAGCCTGCGCTCTGGGAGTGGGGACATTGTTATCCAAACAACTACAGTCTCTGAGGCTGTATAAGTTGGCTTTTGCATCCTTTGTAAAGTAGGGGTACGACTTTATCCTTTCCCACGTGGGTAGTTAATTGTCCTGTGGTCATTTGCTGGAAAAACTTTCCTTTGTCCTGTGTAACTGACTTGTCAAGGTTATGTAAAGTTATGATGCCAGAAGAGAGGTTTTTGGAGGTTCTATTTATTCCGTTAATTTATCCTGCTATCTTTGTGTTTTCATAAAAGGCTAGTAGCCCTTAGTTCAAAGTTGCTGTGGACTTCTAACAGTGGCCATTTGGAGCTATTTCTCTTCTAAATTTTAGGCACTCCATCACAGTTCGCCTGCTCCATTATTTGGAACGTCTTCCATTTCTGTTCCCCTCCACCTCCCAGAATGCAACTGACAGTTCCTGAGTTGTGTTTACTACCAAAGCTAAAAGCAGGTAATGAGGGCAGGTGCGCGGCGTGGAGTCACCTTGATCTGAGGAGGATGGAGGTTTACACTGCTCCCTGCTTGGGAGTGGCTTTCTAACTCTCTTTTTAGATTCTCTTTTTAGCTGCAACATCCTGGGAATCTAACCCGCTTACCAACAAAGCGGAAGATAATCCTGAACCCACGATTCTCTGAACTCCATCTCCCAAATGCTGGGGTTTCAGATCTAAATCACTACGCCCTGTCTATAAGACGAGGAGAATAAGCTCAAGGTTTGGTGCACGTAAGGCAACTGCTTTACCAATCGCTCTGCATCCACAGACCCCAGTGGCATCACCGATCTGGCTTGTTCCCTTCCTCCGAGAACCCGGCAACTGCTCCATACTCCAGACATTCTCTCGTGGGATGGGGGTGGGATAGGGACTGGCAGATTTGGTTTGGTCTGGACAGCGGGTTTGGAGTGCACAGGTTGCACTGGGGTGGCGCGTCCCCAGCAGCGCTGAAAATACAGGTGGCGTCGGGCGGGGCGGCGCACAGGTGTGCCAGGGAGGAGGCGCCGCACCCTGCTCGTGTTCCTGTGGCCGCCGCAGACCCGCGTGCCACTCGGGGACACCGTGCAGGCAGGGCGGACCCCGCAGGGAGCGCGGAGCGCTCAGAGGGACGGTCCTCAAGGCTTTCCAAGTGTCCGCAGCGATGCCAGACCTGTGGAGAGCAATCGCTAGGGAGACCCTTCTGGGTAAGTCGAGGCCGTCCTGGGGCAGGCTGACTGGGCTTGTTCCCTGCCGGGGCGACAGAGCCCACAGAAGAGGCCGGCGCCGGGAATGGAGATGCTTATCGCGCTCTGGGTGGAAGCGAGGGAGTTCAGATCCAGATGGAGGTTCCCAGGCTAGGGTTCCGCAGCTCCCACGCCGCCCTGGCGTTGCATGGAGAGTTCTCTACGTTGATCTCGTGCAGCTCCGGACAGTGACCTTTAAGTTTCCCTCAATACAGTTTAGTACTGGACTTAGCTTTCCCAAGGAAAGGGTTCCCCGGGGGATGTAGGTGAGCAACCGGGGTAACTGCCGTCTCTAGCCCTGGCCCCCTGCTCAAGTGGTCTTGGTAGCTGCGAGTATACTACTGTGTTTATAAAAGGAAAAAAAAGTGTCTGTTTCTAGTCTTCCGGGCTCACTTAGCAGTTTTGCACGATGTACTGAGGATTTAGTGTCCTGGCTCGGTGGAAGATGGATACTTAAACCCCTGAGCTCTCAGGGAATCTTTTGGGACACGGCAAGCAAAGTCTTGCAGTTCATTTTGAGCAAGCATACGTCTGGCCTGGGGAGGGCGCTCTCCTGAGAGCGAGAGTTTCAGGGAGCAGCTTGCTCTCAGAAGAGGCTGAAACTCATTTTTCTGCCCCCCACCCCGTGCCTTGTAAATTGGGAGGTGTGAAGTGACTCACACTCGGTTTCTCAGAAAGCTACACTAAATTCCTCCAGGAGGCTTGGCCTTATTCTGAGAATTGTGAGGTGGGATGATTCCTGCAGTTTAACCACCCGAGGCTGAGAAGGGACGGGAGAAAGTGAAGGGCTCTGGTTAACAGTTCTCGGAGGAGGCATGATTTTAGCGCTCAGTGACATTTACTACACAGGCACGCCAGACAATCACCGGACTTTCCGGTTCTCGGGAGTTTCTCTTGTTTTGTTTTGCACCAATTGTTTCGGCTTTGGTAAGAGAGAGTATAAGGTGTATCTATTCACCCATAGGACATGGGTTGTGTGAGGAACAAGACATCTGGTTAAAACCCAGCTCAAGCTGGACATGTGGCACGCCTTTAATTCCAGCACTTGAGAGGCAGGCTCTGTGAGTTCAAGGCCAGAGTGGTCTATAAAGCACGTTTCAGGACAGCTAGGGCTGTTTGTTATACAGAGAAACCCTGTGTCATAAAACCAAAAAACCAACCAACTAACCAACCAAACAAAAATCAGTTCATCTTGGTACATGGCAAGCTCCACGGTTTTAATTATTGCCTAAGATCACAGCCTGTGCCCACAGAGGTGCCTTTGGCTTCAGATCTGTTCCACTTCCCAGGCCTGCCCAGCAAGGTCTGGTTTAGGATGGTCTACTCACAAGAAAAGGTCTATTGCCTAATGATGGGGCTTTAGGAGTGTGGTTCGGATAGGTGGAAGGAATACTCCTTCTTTAGCTTTTCGTATGTATGGGTCAAATTAGGTGAGAGAATTTTATCAACCTGAGCCCTGACAGGAAGCCAGTTTCCTATCAGATGGTCCAGCCTATGACATCTTACGGAAGGGATTATCTACAGGCATAGACATGGCTGCATGATGACATGCTTATGGGAACAAATCAAGAGATGATGGCGGATTCATAACAGACATGTTCCACCCTGCCTGCTGGGTAGGGGAAGGAGTCTGGGAACAGCACCTAGCTCAAGCCAGAGAGTGCAAGCTGCCACCAGGGACAACGCCAAAGTCACATTCTCTCTTAAATATCTTTCTAGGCTATGTCTCTTGGTCTCTCTACCATGGGCTGGGGCCCATGATCTATTACTTTCCCCTGCAAACGCTGGAGCTCACCGGGCTGGAATTGTTTGGTGTCGCGTTTCTCTCCCCGATACTCTTAATAATCCCTCCAATCTGGAGACTCGTTACTAAGAAGTGGACACTCTCTCTGCTGAGGATCGTCACTGTCGGTAAGATCTGAGCGTCTGAAATTCTTCTGTTAACCAAAAGGAAAATGGTGTAGACCATTCATTGTGTGGGCAATTGCTAACATTTAAAAATCACCTTACTATCCCCTCAGAAAAAATGTAGTGAAATTGGAAAACTATACCGTCTCAATCCTTTTTTCTTTTTCCACCTTAACATCTTTGCGCGACTGGAAAAACCTAAAATTCACTAGAATAAGGAGGGACAGGTGTGTTGGAGAACAGGCCAACTATGACAAAGCTTAGAAGTGCTGAGAAGGATGGCCCAATGGTATTGCATAAGAAATGAGAATTATGTATCTGAAACATGGCAGCAAGTGACCAAACAGCGGGTGAAAACTATTTGCAGTGCTGCTACTCAAAGGGCTGATTCCCATACAGTTCAGTAAGCCAAAAATAAAAGACTAAACAATGAACTAGAAGACCAGCTGAAGACGTATGTAGTCCTTGGAAAGGAAATACCATTCGTTCTTTAAAATACAATAAAATTGGGCCATCAAAAACGATTGGGTAGGTAAAGGCACTTGCTGTCGAGCTTGGCGACCTGAGTTCTTCTATCCTCCGTCCCACAAGGTGGCAAGAGAATCAACGCCCACAAGTCGTCTTTCACCTCTACACATGACATCGACTTGTGTGAGCAGGCGTGTGCTCAAACACTCACACACACAATAAATGAATTAAAAATTAAAATAACAAAACATAACATAAACGATGCATACATTTTTATGACTTCACAAATGGATCGGCAGAGAAAACTATTAACACTGTGTTGTAAGGGTGCTCATGCATGGCTGGTGGGTATATAAATCAGCACAGACTTTATGGAGACCAATTTAACAGCACAGACCTTTCCCCCAGCAGCCCCACTACAGGGCTGTGTCCTATAGATACATCCACATATACATGATATGTTGAACATAAGAATCATTGCAGGGATAGTGGTCATGGTAGTACAGAAATGACCCGAATGTCGTCTCTAAGGGGTTGATTAAATAATCAGTGATTATGAAACTCGGACTGCTATGCAGCCACAGAAAGGGAGTGTCATTACTAGATTTAGAGAGGAAAACTGTGAGCTCAAATCTGCTTGGAGCTGTAGCTGAAAGTTCAGACTTCTTACCCTCCTGTTGTACCCGGTGGGCCTCTCTGGGCTTTCTTTATGGCGTTTGTTGGTGAGCTACACCGGGCAGATCCGTCTGGGAGCTGACATGTCACATTTTCAGGAGCAGTGTTTGGAGTCCCTAGGAAAGCAGACCAACCCTTTGCTCTCCCTGTGCTTGAAGGAGGCAGAGCACGGTGCAGCCAGTTCTGAGATTCCCCTTGAAGGTGCTGAACTTGCGTTTTTAGAACTAGGGTTCAGAAGCAACGGCAACAAAAACTCACTATGAAATGAATTCACTCTCATTGACCTAGATTATTCTGACTCATTCAGATAGCTAAAATAAAGAAAAAAAAACAGACAATACCAAGTGCTGGCAAAAACACGGAACAATCCGGTTTTCACTTGTTGATGGAAATGCGAGAAACTATAAAGCAGCCTGGCTGCCCTGGGAAACTGTTTGGCAGGACCTTGGATAGTAAGCCGAGCTCTACGCCTTGTCATACACTCTAGAAAAATGCAAGCCTCTGTTCATATAGAAACCTGCATATACGAGTTCATAGCAGCGTTATTCACGAAAGTCCAGACACAGAAGCAATGCCTATCACCTGACAAATGGATAAGCAGAGTAGAGTTTCTTTCTGTAATGGAATATTATTTAGCCATAAAAGAATGAAGGGCTAATCTAGGCGACAATAAAGACACACCTTGAAAGTGTTATGCTGAGAGAAAGAGGCCAGCCAGAAAGGGTCACATACTGTAAGATTCTACGGAAGAATCCATGGAGACAGGTTAGTGGTCTCTTGGGGATGGGGGGGGGCGGGAGTGATGCTGATGTGGAGGGGATTTCTTTTGGGTGTGGAGAGGGTGGTCTGTAACTAGCGGGGATAGGTGACAGTTTGTGAATGTGCCAGAAAGCTACTGAGTGGTGTACTCTAACCTGATGGACCTCATGAGAGAACCCTACCCAAGTGAACACAAATGAAGAAGGTGTGTGGGTATCTGTCGTATAAGCCGATGTCACAGACATAGAAGTCTTTTCCAAATTCTTCACATTTTTCTGCCAGTTACCTCAAAGTGAAGATCTGATCAATTGTGCTCCCGTTCGCCCCGAATCCACACTGGGCCTCTGCTAGGATCTCCTCTGTTCGGCCCTTGATCCTTTGCAGCATAACGGAGGAGAAGATCTTGCTGCTATGGCACAACGAACTAATTAATGCCCCTGTAACTCGAGGAGTCCTGCTTGTCCTTGTGGATGGGAATTCTGACTGAGTGCTTCCATTCCATGGGAATCACTTTATGTTCCCATTTCTCTGGAGTCTGAGAAGCGCCTCGGCCCCTGAGTCTATTGTAGCCGCCTCCAGCTCCTCTACCGCGATGTCATCCACTCCTGGGGTTTCCTGCGTTTCGCTCTCTTGATAACTTTCTCTATCTCACTCCTGTCGATATTTAATATTTCCCCCATCGTCTTCAGAAAGGCATTTGATAGCGTTTGGAGGAAAGACTTTGGGAAACAGTGAGGTTCTACAGGTACCCAGAGAAAAATCCTAAGAATACTAGACAATAATGCCTATAAAGAGACCTTTGCACCAGTCAAAGTCTGTGGAGAACTAAGTGATGAGTTTAAGACAGTCGTAGGGTGTTGCAGGGATGTGTCCTCTCAACACTACTCTTTAATATATTCCTGGAACTAACAGAAGCACAACAGCCCTGGAGGACGAGGAGATAGACATGCAGATAGGTGGTGTGCGAATCAATAACTTAACGTTTCGCCGACGATACAGCACTGCTTGCTGAACGTTCAAATGAGCAGCAGGCAGTGGTAAATAGAGTGGTGGAAGTCAGTGAAGACCTTGGTATGAAAGCAAACATGGAGAAGTCTCAGTACAACACATAGAAGGGGGCACAAGGATTTTAACACTGTAATAAAGAATCAGAGCCTCAAGTAAACAGTCAACTTTGTCTCTCCGGGAGGAAACCTCAGTTCAAAGGAGGGATCTATTTCAGACATCAAGAGGTGGACAGGGATAGCGAGGGCTGCATTCCAGGCACTAGGAAAGGTTTGGTCAGAGACATAATGACAACAAAATTACAAGTACATGAGACACTTGTCTTGAGCTGCCTTCTTTACACTCCGGAACCTGGACAATGAAACTCTCCTCAGAACAGCGGCTGAATGTGTCTGAGGTGGCATGTCTCAGGAGGATTTAGACTGGACAATGAAACACTCCTCAGAACAGCGGCTGGATGTGTCTGAGGTGGCATGTCTCAGGAGGATTCTAGGTGTCACACGAAGAGATAGACTGTGCAACGATGACATGAAGAAACATCTCCATGTACAGAAGGAAGTAAACTACAGGATATGGCAAGGGCGCTCGAGATACTTTGGCCATGGCATGAGAACGAATAACGGCAGATACCCGAAGATAGCATTGCTTTGAGGAGCGCAGGGGATAAGACAAAGAGGAAGGCCCAAAAAGCGCTGGATAGACAGCATAAAGGAAGACTGTGGAACCTTGTGTATGACAATAACATTAGCATCTAGGAGTGGCCAGGATAGAAACAACTGGATAACTTCTATAAATGGGCTGTTCATGTATGCTTAAGCATTGCTGGGGCATAGATGATGATGATGATGATGATGATGATGATGATGATGATGATGATGATGATGATGATGATAATGATAGGTATCTCTTAGTTTTATCTTCTTTAAAGCAAAGACTGAACCAGACATAACACTTATCAAATGCAGACTGCTGGGTGCCAGGGCATGCTTGCAGGCTCCTTTCTCCTTTCTCTGTTTGTAGGCAGCATAGCTTCCTTTGAGGCTCCGAATGCCAAGCTTCGATTGGTGGTTCTTGCTCTTGGCGTGTCTTCTTCGCTGATAGTGCAAGCTGTGAGCTGGTGGACAGGAAGTGGATTGCAAAGGTATGACTCATGTCTTAGGTACCCGTAGATAAGCAGGTATGACCAGTTCCCGGAGCGAAGTTCTGACCATTAGTTTCAGGGCAGTTTTCCCTTCCACAGGGCCTTGTAAAAGTCCGCCTTTCTTTACAGAAAGTAAAGTGCAAATACTTGCTATCAATCTTATTTTTTTAAGATTATTCTTGGTACTAGAGACCGAGTGTGTGTGTGTGTGTGTGTGTGTGTGTGTGTGTGTGTGTGTGTGTGTACATGCATGTGTGGAATCCAGAGGACAGCTTTCAGTAGTTGGTTCTCCCCTTTCGCCATGTAGGTCCCAGAGAATTGAACTCAGGTAGCCAGGTTTGGCAGCAAGTGCCTTAATTTGCTAAGGCATCTCACTGGTCTCCTGGGCAACAGAAATTGGACGTGGTGGTTTTTTTGGAAAGAGAAAGAGGGAGTGTAAGTGGAGTTTTTTTTTTTTAATTGGGACTGATGGCTCCCCGATAAACTTAAATATTAATTATAAATGCTCAACCAATAGCTTAGACTTGTTACTAACTAGCTCTTACAACTTAAATTAACCCATATTTCTTATCTATGCTCTACTACATGATGGTGCCTTCCTCCAGCATGGCAGGTTCATCTTGCTTCTCTCCACGTCTCCTAGTGACTACCCATGACTCCACTCTTCTTCTTCCCAGCATCCTCTCACCTCTTCCTGCCTAGCTATTGGCCAGTCAGCTCTTAATTATCAATGAGAGTATCACATCTTCACAGCGTACAAAAGGATTATTCCACAATGGGGGAGGAGGGCACAAGGAAGAGAGAGTGAACCTGGGAGGAATGGGAAGCAAGTGTGACCAGCGTGCACGAAATTCCAAAATAATTAATAAAAATATTTTGTTAGAAAAATTAGTGTAAGTTGCCTAGGTACCAGACTCTACAAAGGCTAAGTAAGTCAAGGGCATCCCTGAAGATGATCAGAAACACAATTGCAGAGCCATATTCTGTGAAATAAATCCACAGTGGGCGTAATACACTGAATCCACACTTAAAGTCTTCAGTAAACTACTTTCACTTCCAGGTACCTCAAACTCTGGGGATTCATTCTGGGACACATGCTTCTTGTTGTCCTCCGGATATGGTACACATCACTGAACCCGATTTGGAGTTATCCAATGTCCAACAGAGTGATCCTGACATTGAGCGTCATAGCTATGTTTGACTGCATTGGCACAGGTAAGGGTATAGTCAGTTTATCTGGGGATCTTCTCTCGGCTGGCATCTGGCTCTCCCTTGTAGCACATCTGACAAGGAATGTT
>NC_022027.1:29217857-29224918 GCF_000317375.1 Microtus ochrogaster
AAAAAAAAAAAAAAAAAAAAAAAAAAAAAAAAAAAAAAAAAAAAAAAAGAAACCAAAAAACAAAATAGCTTTCTGCAGTGTGGCTCCATGTCGGTTGTCCCTCTTGTTGTGCAGTAATGGACACAGACAATGGGCTGGTATGGCTGTTATGTGGGCAGATTGCCCTGGCTCCTTGGCAATGCATACACGAGTGGCAGAAAGTAATGAGAGAACCATGGGCGGATGTGCCCGCGTGTCCATCAGGGACTCGAGTGGATCCTGCACTTCAGCTCAGTTTTCCTGTCTTCTCTATTTCTCTGCCTGGTCTGGGATGGGGGTCTCCTTTCTCAGCATCCATCCGCCCTGTGCCATTATTTCCAAACCTCAGACCCTTCCAGGATCTGAACACAGCAGGCGTTCTTTGCCTTTCTATTGAAGATGTGTTGGGTCCTAGGAGCTGGAGACACCCCAGCTGACCGTCTTTCATTCAATAAACACAGCTCAGGTGACCCCTTCTCTCTGGACTCTCAGCTTGATCCTTGACATCTCTGCGTCCCCACAGCCCGCTCCCACCCCTACCCCTCCTCATAGCTTTCTGCCCACTTTTTTCTCTGACCTTGCTCCTGTCAAAATGGCTTTTCTTCTTCTCAGCAAAATCAGGCCAACAGTCCCTGAGGCAGACCTCAGGGCTTCCTCCGGTCCCATAGAAGCCTCCGTGGAATCGCAAAGCATCTCTCCAGTAGGCTCTTTGTGTGGGTACAAAGACATTCTCCTGCCATTCCTTCCTCCGATAGCCTCAATTTAGTGCGTGAAGCTGGGGCTTTGATGAGAGTCTCGAGTCACACAGCACGCAGGACCAGGCCAGCGTGACACTTCCTTAAGGAGGCACACTGCCTTAGCCACTGTCAGTTTCTCTCCTGGCTGTGTGATCTTGGACCAGTTAGTTGATCTCTCTGGGCTTGGATTCTAACCTGTGAAATGGGATTCATAACACTGCAGACCTCAGACACTGGCAAAGATGAACTGAATCATGTAAGGGGCTCATACAGCCGAGGCTCATGGAAACGCAGTCAGGATACTGGGTTCTTTGAGTGTTTGATGAGATACTATTTTTTTTAATTTATTTTTTAAAACAATCTTTTCTCTTTTTACATACCAATCCCAGTTCCCACTTTCTCTCTTCCTGCTCTCCCACCTTCTACCTACCCACCCCCAATCCACTCCTCAGAAAGGGTGAGGCTTTCCATGGGGCGTCAATAAAGTCTGGCACATCACTCTGAGGCAGGACCAAGACCCTTCCCCCTATATCTAGATTGAGCAAGGTATCCCTCCAAAGAGAATGGGCTCCAAAAAGCCAGTTCAAGTACTAGGGATAAATCCTGGTCCCACTGCCAGTGGCCCCAGAGACTGCCCCAGCCACACAATTGTCCCCCACATTCAGAAGGCCTAGTTTGGTCCTATGCTGGTTCCCCTGCTGTGAGTTCAGAGTCAGTAAGCTCCCATTAGCTCAGGTCAGCTGTTTCTGTGGGTATCCCCATCACGGTCTTATTCCCTTTGCTCATATTATCACTCTTCCCTCTCTTTGACTGGCTCCTGGGAGCTCAACCCAGTGCTTAGCTGTGGATCTCTGCATCTGCTTTCATCAGTTGCTGGATAAAGGTTTTATGATGACAATTAAAGTAGTCATCAATCTGATTACAAGGGAAAGCCAGTTCCCCTGTAATCAGAGAGGCACCCTCTCCACTATTGCTTAGGGTCTTAACTGGAGCCATCCTTGTGGATTACTGGGAATTTTCCTAGTTCCAGTTTCTCACTAGCCCCATAATGGTCCATCAGTCAAGATATCTCTTTCTGCTAGGTGGGGGTGGTACATACGTTTACCAGCACTCGGGAAGCAGAGGCAGAAGGATCTCTGTGAGTTCGAGGCCAGCATGGTCTACAGAGCTAGTTCCAGGACAGGCTCCAAAGCCACTTTCCTTGCTCACCCTCTCAGCCCTTCCCCCATCTCGGCCATCCCCATTCTGTTCCCTCATGTTTTCCTCCCCCCCCTTCTCTCCTCCCTTTCCCCTTCCACCCCCTCTCTGCATGCTCCCAATTTTATCAGAATATCTTGTTTATTTCCCCTTCCCAGGGGAATCTATATATGTCTCTCTCTGGGGTCATGGGAGACCCTGATCGATCATGAGGAAGCAGCCTTTGGTGCTAGCATGTTGCATTTGTGTTGGATAATGCTTATTCTCTGGAGACAACAAACATTCTCTTTTTCCTGCCCATATTTCTCTCACTCTGTTACCTTTGCATGAATTTAGCAGCTTTCTACAAGAAAGTTTTGCCTGTGAGTTCTACTTGCTTTCCTCCTGACACCCCATAGCTAGCCAGAAATGGTCCCTCCCATCAGATAGCTCTGGCACATTCAACTTCTCAGAGATATAATATCCCCTCTAGCAAGAACTCTAGCAAGTTCTTGAAGCCATGAACTATTTCCAGCCACAGAGAGTTTGGTAAAAACAGAAACTACACACTCTTTACCCTTATTATTTCCTTATTTCCTTTTTTTTCCCTTTAAATTCTAGATGGTTACTACAGTACCTCTGAGGGAAAGAAGCCCAGCGAAGTCACCAAGGGCGTGGCTTCTCGACGTAGCTGGCTGTTGCCAGGTGCCGCCTTTGGGAGCCTCATGTTCCTCACTCACTGGATCTTTGGAGAGGTCTCTATTGTTTCCAGATGGGCAGTGAGTGGTCACCCTCATCCAGGGCCCGATCCTAACCCATTCGGGTGAGTTCAGCTCCCTTAGCTCTGGGGAGGAGCCAGAAGGGTGTCTGCTCTGCACTAGAGAATCGCGGGGAAGTTGAGGGGAATTGAGGGCTGTATTGAAGTGGCCCCACATTTCTGTATGGGAAGCATGGGGAATCCCTTGTCTGTGAGCATGGCATCTGCTAGTCATTCTTCTCAGCCCCTGTGATGACAGCATTGCGTGTGTGTTGGTATAGATTTCAGCGTCACTGGGAGAGCCAAGACTCTTCCCTGTGTTCTCCTTTGCAGACGGACAGAATGGTATAAACTTCTGAGTGAACAACACAGGTGACAGTCTTACAACAGTGCCTGGTGTGTAGCCAGTGCCAGGCTTGAAGTTAGATTTCAGCTATTTAAGCAATACTATATTGTAGCTCCCATTGCTAATGGATTTCCCACTGATGTTTACTTCAGTTTTTATTACTTTTAAATGCATATGAGTGCTTTACCTACCTGTTCATCTGTGCCATGTGTGGGTGCCCGATGCTGGTAGAGGCCAGAAGAGGATGACACATCTGCAACTGCCCTTACAGATGTCCTTGAGCCACCATGTGGGTGACAGGAACCAAACCCAGGTCCTCTGCAAGAATGACAAGTGTTTTTAACTGTTCAGACATCTTTCCAACCCACTTTAAATTCTTCTCCTGTAAAGTTTTTTTATTTTAATTTTTATGATTTATTTAACTTATTTTATGTGCATTGGTGTGAGGTTGTCAGATCCCCTGGAACAGGAGTTACAGACAGTTGTGAGCTGCCATGTGGGTGCTGGGAATGGAACCTGGGTCCTCTGGAAGAGCAGTCAGTGCTCTTAACCACTGGAGCCATCTCTCCAGCCCCTAAACTTTTTATAAAAATAACAAAACAATGAAATAGCTTGTGGTAGTTAAAAGTAAGTAAGACTGTCAAGCTGTCACTCATTTTAGGAAGACACTAGATAAAAGCAATACTGAGAGAGAATAAAGACAATTCCACAACAAACATTGCCAGTGACTCTTTCTTTGGTCCTTGGCAGACTCATGTGAAATCTCTAGTGTCTGCTATGAGCTGTAACTTAAGAGATGGGAATTCACTGTGTCTACGCTGACCATCAGAGACTTCTGGCGTTAGACTGTTTGCTACTTCAATGCTCTATTTTGTTCATTTTATTTTCGGCATTGCACATTAACCCCTCCCGTATGCTAGGCACGGACCCTTCACTGAGCCACCCCATCTGTTCTCCTTGAGTGTTCTGTGTACTGGTTCCCAGCGGCTCTCATTCTCGCCATTGCTTCCTATCCACTGTGTGATATGAATGGATGTAGCTAGGGGTGGTAGATAGATTTCTGATCTATGCTTGATCGATGTATTGATTTTGCCTTTTATTTTCATTTATTTACAGAGGTGTGGTTCTGCTGGGCTTGGCCAGTGGATTGATGCTTTCAGGTTCATCAAGGCTTTGTGACGCTGGGCTAGCCTGGTGGGCAACAGGTATGTACAACTGGCCTGAAATCTCATTGTCATTGCCCCTAACAGTGAAGGGTCTGCTGTAGATATCTTGAAGGATGCTTTTGTTCCTTTATTGTCTGTTTTGTTTAATGTCTTTTGGCCTGAATGGCCAGGGGTTCTGGTGATTGGCTGGTTGTCAGGTTGAGTAGGGTTGTCTCAACTGAAGTTTGAGGGGGTTTGGGTGCCTAGATCTAGTGTATTATCCAGTTCTGGTTAGTGTGGTTATTACTTGTGCCTATGGGTCTGCTCTTCCAACTGGTATGGGTCATGCATATGCCTATATGATGTTGCTGGAGAGGGTTGTTCACAGGGAAGCTCTTCCTCCAATTGGTGCAGATGGTGCCTGTGCCTTGGGGGCCACTGATGCCACAGGGGATCCCTCCTTCCCAAAGAACAAGCATTGACCTGAGATTTGCTGCACTGTCTACTTCTAGGAGTGCTAGTGCCAGGCTGTGGCTGGGAACAAGCCACGTTCAGCTGCTGCACTTTGGTTTGCTTGGGAGTTGAGCATCAACCAGTGGTCTCCTGAGGTTTCCAGAACTCACCCGCTAAGAACTGGTCATGCCATGAGCTTTGCTGTTATCTTGCATCTCTCATCCTATTTTTTCTTTTTCCTGCCTCTTACAAACAGGAGCAGCTTCAGCCATGGGTCTCCTTTACCTGCATACGTGGGCAGCAGCTGTTTCTGGATGTGTACTGGCCGTCTTCACGGGGTCCGTGTGGCCTCAAGTACTTGGACACCTTGTAAACTCTGGGACAAACCCTGGGGAAACCATGACCACAGGCATGATCACTTATCTTTTAGAAATATTTTTCTGTGCCTGGTGCACAGCTTTCAAGTTTGTTCCTGGAGGTGTCTACGCTAGAGAAAGATCGGATGTGCTTTTGGGTGAGTCCATGTCAACAGATCCTGTTAAAGAAACCGACCCAAGTTCCTGAAGACATTCACCTTCTTATCCCCTGAGCTCTACCTCTGTCAGGACAGGCTGTTCTGGAAGACTCACTGTGAAGTGAAACAGGATCTCTGAGAATTCTCTATTTCCCGTCTTGGCTGGGACTTTCACCCCCTTAGAGGAACATGGAACCATGACCCCAACTCCTCCCAAATCCTTCTCCACCTCTCTACCCACCCAACTTCACCTTCTTTTTCTTTATTAAGACAAACCAAGTAACAAACAACCCACAAAAAAAAATATAGAGTCTGATTCATGTTGGCCCTTACTGTAGCACTGATAAACCCGGTGCCACTCTATTGAGGAAAACAGATTTTCCCCTCTTCCAGCAGATATCAATTACAAATAGTTTCTTGATTATGGGTGGAATTTGTGCCCAGTTACCTACATTTTCTCTGCAGGTGCCGGGCTTTGCAAACTTTGTAATTCTTGTGGTTTCTTCCAGGTGGGTCTACTCTCTCGGGCTCTGCTCTGTCCGGTGTCCTGCTTTTTTCTCACTCCAGCTTGCTCGGGGTGCTGCCTGGTGGAGGACGGGAGAGAAAGTAAGAGCCGTGCTGTCCCTGGCTTTGTTTCTTTGGAGCACTGTGAATGATGGGCTTTGCTAGTTTATTCTCCTTGCTCATAGACCTGTGAAACTGGGCTTTGTCTCAGCTTCGCACGAACGAGAACCTTCTTTAATAAGAAGAGTGACATAGTAACCAGGCAAGGAAAGTTGGCAATGTTGGGCAGCTTTCTACAAAATGTCTTTATTGGTTTTTTGAGAATGTCACAATAGATTTTGATCATATTTTTTCCCCTTCCCCAACTCTTCCAAGATCTTCCCCTACTTCCCTACCTGATATGTATTTTGAAATCCCTGGTAGTGGTTTTCTCTGCTGATGCAATACGCTAATTCACGCTGAATTAAAAGTCTAGGTTTAATGGGCAAAGCTCTCCTGGGTGATCTCGGGGTGGAGGGGATAACACTGCTGCTCCCAAGGAGGGGGCTTTAAATATCCTGTAGGTGCAGTCTTTGAGCAAACTCCAGGGGAGAAGCCACCGTCTGACTGTGGGAATTTTGTCCGGCTTGAACCTGTGCCAGGTCTTATGCATGCTCTCATAGTCTTTGTGAGTTCATACACCCACCAGTCCTGTTGAGTCTAAAAATGAGGTTTCCTTGGAGCCATCCTCATACACTATCTCTGCCCCCTCTTCTGCATAGTCCTGGGCCTTGAGGGAAAGCTGTGTTAACGACATCCCTTACTGAGCACTGTGTAGTCTCTCACTCTCTGTACTTTGTCAAATTGTGGTCTCTATGTTAATGAACATCTTCTGCAAGAAGATGCGTCTATGATGAGGGTTGAGTGAGCTACTGCTCTATGGATACATCAGTATGTCACGAGGAGTCATTTTATTGCGATGACCATTTAGCAGAATAATAGCAGTGAGTTTCCCCTAGGGCCCATGATCAGTCTAGTTCCAGGTTCTTGGCCTCAGTAACAGTGTAACACATGAGTTTCATTTCATTGAGTGGGCCTAAATCAGTATTTTTTTTTTTTTTTAAAAAACAGGACTTGGTTACTCCCATAACATCCATGCCACTATTGAACCAGTGGGCATAGCTTGTAGGCAGATTGTTGTTGTAGTTCTAAGCTTCTAGTTGAGTACCAGCTAGATTCCTCCATGTTATTCTCTGCAAAAGTAGTAGGTGCTCTCAACCACTGAGCCCTCTTTCCAGCCTCCATCTCACCATTGTTGTTAGAAGGCATTATCTTTTATGATACTGGGTATTGAATCCAATGCCTCATGAGTGCCAGGTACGCCTTTGCCACGGAGTTATGCCCCATCCCTCTTTTTTTCTCTTATTTATTT
>NC_022027.1:29225733-29230599 GCF_000317375.1 Microtus ochrogaster
TTGAGACAGGGTCTTTTTATGTAGCTCTGGCTATCCTGAAACTCACTATGCAGACCAGGCTGGCCATGAATTCACAGAGATATTCCTGGACTCACAGAGATAATCCTATCTCTGCCTCCCCAGGGTTGGGATTAAAGGCATGTGCCTCTATGCCTGTCTCATGTTGTATATATTTTCCAACATGAGATTCAAGAATACCACGAAGCCTGCTGAGCCCTTCACTTGGCTACAACAACTCTGTATTTTGCTGCCAGTTGTGTTTGTTTCCTTCCTGCCTTTTGGTTTGTTGAAACATGTTGCAGAATATTTGTTTAACTATGCAGATATGTGCTGCGTTTATTTAACTATGTAAAGCTGTATGGCATTTGTTTGTGTTGTGGAATATTTGTTTAATTATGTAAAGGTTTGTTGCTGTTTTACAGGTGTGTGCCTGTCCAAGACACATATTTGGTCTAATGAAAATCTGATTGACCAATAGCGAGGGAGGAGGTATAGGTGGAACTTCCATGCAGGGAGAGTGAGTCGGGGGAGGAATTTAGGCTCAGCGAAAAAGGAGGAGGAGATGGCAGGGAGATGCCATTGACCAGCGAGCCAGACAAGGAGAAAACAGGAAAGTAAAACATACAGAATGAAAAAAGGAAAAAGTCTCAAGGCAAAATGTAAAAGAATAGAAACAGTTTAATGTGAGCAGACTTTTCTTTCTTTCTACCAGTTCCCAAATAACTGACAAAGAGACTTACTATTACTTATAAATGCTTAGCCAATAGCTTAGGCTTGTTACAAGCTAGCTCTTACAACTTAAATTGATCCATATTTCTTATCTGTGCTTTGCTGTGTGGCTGGGTGTCTTTACTTAGTATAGCATACCCATCTTGCTTCTCTCTACGTCTGCTCGTGACTCCTGATGCTGCCATTCTTCTTCCCAACTTTCTCAGTTTGGCTCTTCTTAATCTTATCCTGTCAACTATTGGCCAGTCAGCTTCTTTATTGAACCAATCACAGCGACATATATTCACCCAGTGTAAAGGAATATTCCACAGGTTAAATTAAGTTAAAAGAACTAGTGGGACAGACCTAAGCTAAGGTTGAGCATTCATAATTAATAAGATGTCTCCGTGTCATTATTTGGGAGCTGGTTGGTAGCCCAAAGAAAAATTGAAACTACAGAAACACATTTAAGCAAATCCCTGATATTGTGACATTTCAAACATAAATATCCTATATGGTTTTATTTTACTTCTAATATAGAAAAATTATCAGGTAGAATTCCAAGATGTTTTTTTTTTTTTTTTGATAGTTGAGACCATGTATTTATTCCATCCTTCTTCTCTTGCTTTGGAAGATTAAACATGTTAACATTAGTGTGTTGGTAAACTGTAGTCTCACACATGAAATAAGCTTGTCACCTAATGTCTGACTCATTTACAATGAACTGGATCACATATAAATGTTTAGTGAATGTATAATACGCTGATTAGGTGACTGTTATGTAGGCTACAAAGACACATGAACACTGGTTTGTACTCTTAAGCTTTTAAGCATTACCAAAGAAGAAAATATTAGTGTAAAAAGAGACAACAATTGAAACTATATATTAAAATATTCCCTCAAAATATTTCTGAATTCTGTGTCCCAAAGAGTCACACCGTTATGTAAAATCTGTCATGTATGTCTCATCATAGTCTAGGAGGATCGTATTAAACTGAGATTTTTCTCAATGTGTTTGGCAGTCACGGCTTCACTGTGCTGCCCCTAGAGCTGGAGTTTGTCCGCCCCCTGCTCGGAAGTCTTTGGTCTTCCACTCTGAAGATTCTGACTTTCTCGGTACTGGGACCTCCTCAACACTGTTTTGCTCAGCTGCTTTCTCGCTCTCTTTCCTCCATCTTTTTGGATGCCAGGTTGGTTATATTGGCCCTTCCATGATTTTTGTTCTTAAGTGCTTTTATTTTTTTCCTGCTTCTGTTTTATTTTCTTAAAAATTAAAAATATTTGTTTGCTTGTTTGTTTATTCAGTGTGTATGTGGGGGGCAAGGCATGTGTAGAGAGAGTCTGTGTTCTTGTTCTATCAAGTCCGCACTGGGGATCAAGCTCTAGGCAGCATTTGCCTCTCCCTGCTGAGTCATCTTGCTGGCCCGGCCTCTGTGTCGCCCTTTGCATTAGTTCTCCTTTAAGCTCTGTCTGATCTGGTCTGTATCTTGCCCATTGAACTCTTTCTCACTCATTAAATTATATATTTTTATTTCTAGTTTAAACACCTTATTTTATTTTATGAGTCTGAGTGTTCGCCAGCATGTATGTCTGTGTACCATCTCATGCCTGGGGCACCAGAGGCCAGAAGAGGCTGTCAGGTCCCCTGGAACCAGAATAAAAGTCAGTTGTAAGCTGCCGTGTGCTGTGGATCAAACCTGGGCCCAGTGCTCTTAGCCACCTGTCCGTCACTCCACCCCTCTATTTTTATCTCTAACAATCGGATTTATTTCTTTACAACTTACCTGATTATTTTGTTGTTAGCCTTCCATTCCCCAGTCATACTTTTGCTTTCTCTCTTGTTTCTGAACACACTAGGCATGCTCACTCCGTATTTTGATTCTTAAATTTCTGACATCTAAAAGATCTGAAATCTTCATGTGTTGGTTCCTCAGGACATCTTTTCCTGATGTTTGTGCCTGCAAAAATGTCTTTTCGTGTATATTTTGTAGTTTATTTCTCTTTGTGTTTTTTTCTCTTGTTATGTTCCCAGGGAATAACCTTCAAATGCCTGGTTTTAAAGTATGGATGATGTATACATGTCCCACACATACTCCTTGTCAATAGATAAAATTTTGAAAAAACTATTTAAATGTTTTAGTTTCTTTTTAATGGTTCTTTTTTCTTTTTGTTTAGTTTTGTGGCTGCTTGTTGGTGTGGGGTTGTTAGGATTAGGACTACGGCACAAAACCTATGAGAGAAAACTAGGCCAAGGGGTAAGTAATTAACATTTGTTAGATAAAGTTTTACTTTATGTGTGTGTATACACGCACACATACAGGCGTGCACACACACACAGACACACACACACACATATAATATTGCACAACACTATTCTGTTTTGAACCTTTATTTGACAGTGGTTTGGTACCTGGCCTCCCTTTTCTATTCTTTTTTCCATTTTGTTAAATTTGTCCCCTAGTATATGAAGTGAAATTATTTATCATGTACATATTCACTCCCATTACTTACTTTCGTCTTCTTGTCTTTTCTTTTAGATAACTTCTTCTCCCACATAGCCCCACCTTCTGCGTCTATGTTATATAGATATATTTAAATTATGGATGTGAGAGACAGCATGTGACATTTGTTGTTCTGAGCCTAGCTTAGTTGGCTTAACAGCATGATCTCTGCTTGCATCCGTTTCCATGCAAATGGCACCATTGCACTCTTCCCTGTGGCTCAGTAAAACTCCGCTGCGTATTTGTGCGTTTGCACTGTTTTCTCTACTCGCCAACCTATTGATTGGCATCTTGGTTGATTTCAAATGCTGGCTATTGTGAGTACTGTAGCAAAGTATCTCTGTGGTGTGTTACCTTAGACTCCTTAACTTCAGGTAGCTGTCCAGGAGTGGGATATTCTGATTATATGGTGCTTTTGGTTTAGTTGTTGCTGTGGATGTATTTACTTTAATTTTGTGTGTGTATTTTGCTTCCATATATGTATGTGCACCATGTGTGTGCTTGGTGCCCACAAAGGTCAGAAGAGAACTTCAGATCCCCTGGAACTGGAGTTGTAGATAGTTGTGAGCCTACATGCGGGGTCCTCTGTTAGAACAATAAGTGTTCTTAGCCGCCGAGCAGCCCCATGGTTTTGGTGTTGGAGGAGCCTCTACACTGACTTCCAGAGTGGGTGTGAACTACCCAAAGGCTTTGCCATCCTCCACATTTGTTGTCATCCGTTTTCTGGACAGTTGTCATCCTCACAACGTAGCTTTAATTTGTATTTTCCTGCTGGCTAAAGATGTTTAGTGTTTTTTTAAAAATCATATTTATTAGCCATTTATATTTATTCCTTTGAAGAAAATGATTTAGTTGCTTATTCACTCTGTTATGAATTTCTCTACTGGAGAAATTGGATTTTGGTTGTTTAAATAGTTTTTTTTTTTTTTGTGTATTATAGATACTAATCCTCTGTCAGGCTGTGTAGCTGACAAAGACCTTTCCCATTGTGTAGGCTGGGCCTTCACTCCACTGTTTCTGTTGCTGTCTGTTTATCACTATTTTGACTTAATGGTAGGCCTGGGTGTGATGACTTTAATACCCTGGGTCCTATCCCTTTTAAGCTGATCACATAATGGAATGATTTAGGAAGTTGAATTCTGAGTCAATGCAGACCCAGGTAATAATGGCAACTTACTCATGCGTTCGATATGTAGAGTTACTTTTCCATTCATGACTTAATAATAAATTTTAAAAGAAAAGAGTGTTTTGTGTTTAATGGAGATTGCGGAAGATGTGGATATGAGAGTCTTTGATTCAAGGAAAATCTGAGCAACAAATCTTGATTTCGTAAATTATGTATATCTTGTATAGTGGCATTCTGTGGATGTTTTATTTCCTTTGATTTTGTAGTTTTATATGTTTAGATGTTCTCTACTCTTCCAGAAAAAGACAGAAGCAAGGATAAGTCATTGCAATACTGTGTTTTCCATCTGTTCTGGTAAAAAGAAAATCGTATTTCATAGTGCAGCCAGAGTTACAGTTTGAGATAAAATAGAATTCGAGGGCTATTACTGAATTCTAGTAATCTGTACTACCAGGAAAAACATTTTTATATTAAATATAAAGCTATTTTGAGGAAGGAGACTGTGGTCCATATGTTTCTCTGGTTCTCCCT
>NC_022027.1:29231395-29239187 GCF_000317375.1 Microtus ochrogaster
CCCTCCCCTCCCCTCTCTTCTCCCTTACCTTTTCCCTCTCCCCTCCCCTCCTTCTCTCCTCTCCCTTTTTCTCATCTCCAAGCAGTGCTAGAGACCAAACCCAGGCCACACTGGGTAACCATTTCTTATTCAGTAGATAATAATAAACCACCAATACTGGCGCCTTCGGATGCTTTTTTTCTTGTTAGTTATTATTATTACAGTGTATTCTCCATGTGAAGAGGATGCCTGATATCGGCCACAAATTCATTTCAAAGCAGTTATTTGAATTTGATTTACTGCTTGTTCACTCATTCACTTACTCATTTGGCAAGCGTTCATGGACTGCCTCTTGCTGTGCTTGGTGCCAGAGGTACACGGTGAAGCTGGACAAGATTTCTGCTCCTCCCCACTTTGCGTTCTAAATAAGGATGGTGTTCAGGCAAACAAATGAAGAAAGACTCGGGCTGGAGGCCAGGTGGCATTTTAAGAAGCAAGACTGTGTGGTATGGAGAGCTAGAGTCTGGGTGGCTACGGAAACTTCTCTGGCATTTGGGATGAGACTTGAAAGTTGATAAAGAGCCAGTTAGATGTGATTCAGCCATGACTCAGCTGAAGGGAAGGTGTGTAAAGAACTGACAGAAAGCCAGCGTAGCGTGTCTGAGATGCATCAGAAGGACCTGCAGGCTGAGGTGTTGTGGAGCTGAGGATCACAGTTGGAGAGGCTGGGGACGGCCTCATCACACAGGGCTTCACCAACCACAGTGAGATATCTGTGAAGGATCAAGAAATATAAGGTGTGAACATGGTTGTTGTACTAAAAAAAAATTTATAGGCAGCTTTTCCAGCACTCCAAGAAAGAGAATTGTTGAGTGGAGAATTACAGAGAAGGGGAAAGATTTAGAGTGTGTGTGTGCACGCACACACACTCACACACGCGCACACACACACACTCACATTTGATGGCTCTATCTATGTAGCTTGCCCATCCTGGAACTCACAGAGACACTCCTGCCTCTGCCAAGTGCTGGGATTGCAGGTTCTTATCCTGAGGGTGTTGATTACTCTTCTCATTGCTGGGAGAAAGGATTCGTTTCAGCTCACAGGTTCAGGGCATGGGAGGCATAGTGGCTAGGGTTCTCTATGTTGTGGCAGGAGCTTGCCTGGTGACCTGCTACATCTGGGTTCCTCAGGGGACGTAAACCCTTAAGCCCTGCCCTTTCAACTCTTCACCTGCCAGTGAGGCTGCATGCCCAAAATGTCCCACAACTTGCTCAAACAGCACCACTGGCTGGGGTTCAAGTGTCTGAGCACATGAGTCTCGTGGGGACACTTGGCATTTAAGCCAAAACATTAAGATGGTTTTTAGTTGTTTGTTTAAAGATTTATCTTATTTTTAATTATGTGATGTGTGCGTCCCTGCATGCAAATATGTGCAGTTGGGTACCAGTGCCTTTTCAGACCAGAGAGAGAATCCCTGGGCAGTTGTGAGCCAAAGGATGTGGGTGCTAGGACTTGAAGTCAGGTCCTCTGCAAGAGCAGTACACATTTTTAACTGCTGAGCCATCTCTCCATCCTAAGGGGTTTTTAAAAAAAATCAATTTTCTTGCATTTCTTCACATTGTTACTCCATCCTATGATAGAATCCTAGACAATATCATTGTGTCTGTGTTTTTAATTCCAGCTAAATCACTTACAGCTTACTTCAACATTTTTGAAACAGTCATCTTTTTGAGATTCATTCACACGGAACTGTGTAGGCCAATTTCAATATGGTTCTCTTGTATGCATATAACTTCATTTGTTTATGATTTTTCCTATGGGGGATTAATTTATCTGGAGTAGGTAGTGTTCTATTTTATGTAACAACACATTTATTCTTTTTCTTGTATAGATAGCTAGATGGCTTCTTTTCTGAACTACCAAGTTTAAGCTAGAAATTCACAGCTTTACTTTGGAAGAACCATAGGATAAATGTTTTATTTTTATGAATTAGATTTGGGGGAAATGCTTGTGGGATTTCCTTTGCTGCAATGTGAACTTTGATCAGGGAGAGGTAGAGAGGGCTGGGACCCCCAAACTTCCGTTGTCCATAGTTATTCAAAGTTATCACTTCCACCATTGCTCAGGCACCAGCAAATGTGGTCTCCGCTGCCATCTGGCCTTTTCGGTTTGGCTATGACAACGAGGGATGGTCGAATCTAGAGAGGTCCGCTCAGCTGCTCACGCAGACGGGTGAGTCTTTCTGGAATTGGCTCCAGGTTTTGAGAAACCACTGTTGATCCTTTTATTTTTGCCAGGTTGCCAAGGCTTAGGATTGCTGTGTGTGCGCTAAGTTCCTGGAGAGGCTTGGCTTTGTGGCCAGCTCAGGTCTGCACTTCTGCTCCACGCCTGTCTCGTGGAGCAATTAACTCGTTGATCTGGAACAGCCTGTCCTACTGAGTACCTGCAGGAGACTCAGCTCACACTCTTGTTAGAGATGTTCCTGCTGGTGTCTCTCACCACCCGAGGACCAGGAAACGATTTGAGATCACAGGCAGAAAGAGTTTAATGTAAAGCGGTGAAAATTGTTTCCAGGGCCTGGAGAGGCAGCTCAGTGGTTAGAAGCACTGACTGCTCTTCTAGAGGACCCAGCTTCAATTTCCAGCACCCACATGGCCATCTCATAACTGTTTGCAACTTCAGCTGCAGGAGATCCGACGTCCTCAGACAGGTGTGCATGCAGGCAAAATGCCGGAGCACACAAAAGAAATTTTAAAAAATGCTTTCAAAAAGCCCCAAGGTCAATCTTATTTGCCTCTGTGCCCTTGAGGAATTTTCTTGTTGTGAAGCACCCCAAAGTGCGTGGGGATTTGGGTCTTAGGTCAGCGACACGGAGTGTGTAGCATGACAAAGAGTTGAATGGGTCTGGTTATCTCTCATGCTAAGCCCAGCTCCCAAGAAGTGTGTGAGTGCCTTCGTGAGCACAAGGCTGTTAGTCTTGTTTAGAAGGCTCAGGCACTCCATGTCAGAGTCTAAGAAAAGCAAGCAAACTCATTTTTATACCAATACTGTGGAGCTGTTAGCCTTGAACTAAAATACCATCCTGGGGTTGAAGATGTAGCCCAGTGGGTAGAGTGCTCGCCTACTGTACACAAAGCCCTGGGTTCAATTCCCACCACTGCCTAAACTAGACATGGTGGTTCATACCTGTAACCTCAGCACTCTGAAGGTGGAGGCGGGAGGACAGAAATTTAAGGTCATCCTCAGCTACATTAAGAGGTTAGCCTGACCTATGAAGACTCTTTCTCAAAAAACATAATGTGCACTAGTCTGTTGTTTCTGAACAGAAGCTTGGAATTTATGAAAGCCATGAAGATTACTTGTGCTTCTGGAAAAAGTGTCAAGAATATTTTTTTTTTTAAATATGGAAAAGTCATACTCCCTTCTTTTTTAAGATGCCCCATGCTTTAATTAAATTCTAAGAATCCAGCACGGGTTCGAGTCATACTCCTCTAATGACTCAGAAGGAATTATGTGCTTGGGGCTTTATGGTTGCAGGCGAGAGTCAAGACTAACGCTCTGTAGGGTGTGGTGGTCTGCATCCATAATCCCGGCGCTTGAAAGGTAGGAGGATCATGAGTTCAAAACCAGCCCCAACTGCCAAATGAGCCCTTGCCTTCACACAACAAAACAATAGCAAAGCCCTTGCAGTTTTTTGCTTTTTCCTGTTGCCGCTGCCTCACTGTCTGCTTCACTGTCTGCTTCCGCCCCCTTCCCCAAGCAGGTGCGGACTTTATTACCATTTTGGAGAGCGATGCTTCTAAGCCCTTTATGGGGAACAACGACCTAACCATGTGGCTGGGGGAGAAGCTGGGCTTCTATACGGACTTTGGGCCAAGCACCAGAGATCACACTTGGGGGTGAGTGGACCTTGGGGATTAATGTGGCTTGGGATGGGAAGCTGAGACTGTCCTGTGGCTGCCGCACTGTGATGCATCTGGGAGGGCGATGCTGACACTACACATTGTCGTGAATGTTCATAGTGGCTTCCTGGGGCTGGAGGGGAGTCCCAGTGACAGGCCTGTCTGATATTCTCAGGTAGCTTAGACTCTAGTGCAGACAGCCAGAACACATTGGCCTTCCACATCAGCTTCTTCACGCCTGGATTCCAACAACAGGAAATTGAAAATATTTGAGGAATTCTAGAATGTTCCGAAGAGTGGGGCTAGAGAGATGGCTCCCAGTTTAAGAGCACTCGCTGCACAATCATCGGGACCTCAGTTCAGATCCCAGCATACATGTAGCTAACTGGGCATCTCTGCAAGTACCAGGACTCCAGGCCAGAGGGATCTGCCTCCCTCTTTTGGCCACTCAGACAGGGGCACCCACACACATATATGTGCATGAGCGCGCGCGCGCGCGCACACACACACACACACACACACACACACACACACTGAAAAGATAATAAAGCCTTCGAAAAGCAGAGAGTTCCCCCAAAAAGTATGCCTTGCATTTGCTACTCATTAAGTATTACATTTAATATGTGGGAATGAATGTATGTGTAGGCATTAAATTACATGCTATAAACAATCTAGAGATGGTTGGACACACTCAGGAAGACATGAAGAGATTGTATGTAAGTAAGACATGATTTTACGTAAGACAATCATTTGACATTTCTGTGTTTGTGGACATCATGGAGCCAGCCCTCTGCGGACACTGAGGGACAGCTATAAACAGTTTCACAAAGAAATCAACAACCATCTGAGATCCTGCTATGTACTACATATGAAGGAAACCAGCTCCTGAGAGAGAGTGGGTGGGCGGGTAGGGGCCGTGGGATGTTACAGTAACAACAAGTAACAGTAACAACCGCAAGACAGGCTAACTCGGAAGAGGCAATGAACTATCAAGCTAGCTTCCACAGATGTCTGCCACTTTCCTGCTCCGAGTGCCTCTCAGTGGATGCCAGTCACGTGCCATGACTTTTTAGTGCATTTCCTTTATCTCATCTCATGATAGGCTGCTCTGTTTTCATTCTCCTACAGGATTATGGCGCTGTCCCGGTACCCAATTGTGAGATCGGAGCATCACCTTCTTCCGTCGCCAGAGGGCGAGATTGCACCAGCCATAACTCTGACTGTTAACGTCTCCAACAAACTGGTGGACTTCGTGGTGACGCATTTTGGGAATCATGAGTGGGTTTCTTTGGCTTACTTAATATTGTAGAAATGATAGGCATTATTAAAATATTACCTTGAATTTTTTATGTAACATTCTGACTTTCTCCTCCTTTAAAGAAACATGTTAGATTATTTTCTCCTTGTTGCTGGTTGTAATGCATTTGAGATGCAGACAGTCTGAAAGGGTTGGCCGTGCAAGACACAACTCCCGCTGTGTAGTAGCTCTCCATACACGTGTGACTGTGTTTAGTCCTCGAGCTGTGTAGGCGAAGGGCCACAGTAGCCTCATTTTACATATGAAGACGTGAGGTGGACGGAGGTTAGGTGATGTGACAGTCAGGGTCACAGAACAGAAAGATGTTAGAACCAAGTCAGAGGTCACAAGTACTTGGAAGTGCACGTTAAATCAGAGTGCAGGAAAAAAGACACCCCTGTCCTTACAGGGTTATCAGCACAAACAGCCGCGCTGTTGGGAGCTGAGGGCTCTAAGTGACATTCCTTTCTTTTCTCGTGTTTTCAGAAACAGCTGACAGGCAACGCTGCTATCCACACACGCTCACTCCGCTAGGTCCTGTCTTCCAGCCTCCTTCAGTAGGATTGCTCCGCACTCTCAGCTCCTGGTGATCGCCCCACATCTTGCTCGGCCCCTCTAACACACATCAGCTATCTTTCCGTGGAAATGCTGCTGGGTGGTAATGGCAGCAGCACAGGCCTGTAGTCCTAGCACTCA
The DNA here is from genome assembly GCF_000317375.1 of Microtus ochrogaster. Lineage (NCBI taxonomy): Eukaryota > Metazoa > Chordata > Mammalia > Rodentia > Cricetidae > Microtus > Microtus ochrogaster. The sequence continues at coordinate 29,237,273 of NC_022027.1, forward strand.
TGAGGCAAAGACAGGTAGATTTCTGAGTTTGAGGCCAGCCTGGTCTACAGAGTGAGTTCCAGGACAACCAGGGCTACACAGAGAAACCCTGTCTTGGGTGGGGATGGGGTGGGGGAGAAGGAAGGAACAAAGGAAGGAAGGAACAAAGGAATGGATGGATGGACTTGTTTACTTACAGATTTGTTCCTTGCTCCTATCTGTGACTATACATGGAAAAAAAAATATATATTTCATTTCATATACATATTTCCCAATGTCCTTTGCCTTCTATTTTCTGGGCAGATTTAGCCAATGAGAGGTACAAGTTAGGAAGACAAGAAAGGGAAGAAGCCAGGATATTCTCACCATTCTCTGTGCTTTTTCTGTTGTCTCTGGCGACAGCCGAGTTGCCTCTGTGGCTGCAGTTCCTTCCTGGATGGCCCCAGCTCCATCATGGAAGACCCTTTCTGACTGACTCTGTGTGTCACCTCTGCCTGTCCCTCCTCTGCTGCAGAGCTAGTGATAGGGTCTCATTGCTGTCAGCCTCTGATTGCATCACTGGTCCCTGACTGGCTTCTCGTCACTTGAGGAACCAGTTTCCTATATTAAATTCACGTTGTTTGAAACTCCTGGGGTGCCTCTATTTTCCTGGTAGGTCAAACAAATATCGTTTTTCTCTGAAACAGTAGATCCCTCAAAAGCTTAGTGTGCTTGCCTCCTTATCTGTTTCGTGCCTACAGTAATTGGTATATTAATAGCAAGATGCTCAGCCAGTTATTTGGGCAAGAGAGCAGAGGAGACATTCAGAAAGTCAAAGTAACAGTGTCAGGGGTCTGGAGAGGTGGCCCTGAGTTTAAGAGCACTGGCCCTTCTTCCAGAGGTCCTGAGTTCAATTTCCAGCAACCACATGGTGGCTCATAACCATCTATAATGAGATCTGGTGTCCTCTTCTGGCCTGCAGGCAGTCATACAGGTAGAATGCTATATACATAATAAATAAATAAATCTTTTTTTTAAAAAAGTAGCAGCGTGAGTTACACAAGCCTGGGCTGTTCTGTGAAGGTTACAACTCTCCCTGAGTTCAAGGTCAGCCTGGTCTAAGGAGCAAGTTCCAGGAAGGTCAGAGTTACAGAAAGAAGCCCTGTCTCAAAACCAACAAAACAAAACAACCAAAAAGAACAAACAACCAAAAAAAATCCACAATGCCAACTTGTGGCGGTTATTAGTTTTTTAGCAGTGATCCTGTCGACCAGGTCTCACTCACCACCACCCTTTCCTCTTTCGCTTGTGTATTGACTCGTAATTGCAGTGCTGGAGAGTAAGCTCAGAGCCTGCGTGCATGCGAGGAAAATGCTCTTCCTCCATGAGCTGCATCTTCACCCTGCTGTGACTTACCAATAGCGAAGAAAACCTGAACCCATTCTGTATTTGGCCTAGCTTAAGGATTTGTTTGATCTGTGTGCCAGCTCCTGTGAGTGGGGACATACACAAAAGTGTGAGTGTCCGAGGAAGCCAGAAGAGGGTGACACATGTCTTGACTCTGAAGTCAGAGGCAGTTGGGAGCTGGCTGATGTGGATGGTGGGAACCAAATCCCATGCCTCTGCAGGAACAGCAGGTCCTCCTAAGTGCTAGGCCATCTCGTCAGCCCCAGCAGAGAGGTCTAAATCCACTTGACTCAGTGGTTTCTGAAGAAAGGTTTTTCCTTAGTCAATAGTGTGTCAAGCCTAGTTTGAAGTGCTGATCTATCTACGTCCTGTTCATTGTAAAAATTCAGACCTTTTCCCAACACAGATTTCTCTGCTGTTGTAACTTGTTTAAGGATATTGGGGGGTGGGGGTGGATTTGGCTACCTGCTTTTTTAAAAAATTGTTTTACACATATAATGAAGAGGCTCATTTTTTCATGTTTTCCTTCTTTTCTTTTCTTTCTTTCTTT
>NC_022027.1:29239782-29257088 GCF_000317375.1 Microtus ochrogaster
GTGTAAAGCTAGCCGTGTGGGAGCCGGGTGGGATGAAAAGCAGGCCCGCAGCTCCCACAACAGATCTGAAGCCTGGTTTGTGTGGCAGGGCCTTTTCCAACTGAGTCGCCTTCCCAGCACCCTAACGACTTAATACATGTTTATTATTATTATTTATGTATTTATTTGTGTGCTTATTGCACACAAAAAAGCACTGCACGGCCTACTGCTTTGCTCACTGGTCTGCACTGTGGAAGGCCTCAGTGAGGACAGCTCGCTTGTGCTTCACACAGGGCCAGTGAGCTGCTTCCTGGGTACTGCAGGATTTCCTGTGTGGAGGGTTGATAAGCAATGCTTTGGCTCTGGAATATGGCTCCTACTCCCGGGCTAACTGGACTTCCTCCCTTCATGATGGCTCGGCTCCAGAGTGTTGCCCTCTAGGTCTTGAGCTCCCACATGGCGCAGTGTCACTTCTGCAAACCCCACTCCTTGACTTGAATTGATGTCCAAGACATCAGTAAGATTACCACAGGCCCAGAGATGATATTGTGCATGTACTTAGAGAATAAAATCCAGCACACTGTGAAAGTTAGTTCCAAGGCTGTGCGTAAAAGCCGGAAGAGGATATCAGAAAGAGTGACTTCCTGGTCACACAGAGCCTTACAGTGTATTTCCAGGTCTAGAACACTTCGGTTCTTCACTGTACCCTGACAGAATCAAGTGCTCAGAAAATAAGGCACAAACCAAACACGCAAGAGACTGTTCCACGCGCCAGAATATGACACACATTAGTTTATAGTAAGGACACAATTGCTGTTCTTGATTAGGCTCAGTAGAGATCTTTGACCTTTTTTATTTGGTTTTGCACCTCATGTCTGGAGATGTCTGTAGAGAAGCGGCTAATTTTACTACTCTATCCGTAGGACGCAGCATTGGAGAGGCAGTAGAGACATGGTGTAATAGGGTTTTGGCAGGTGATAAAAACTCAAATGCTAGTGGTAAGAACAAGAAAGAAGCATGTTTCTTGGCGGAGTATCAGCACTGGTGGAACACTCACTTTGTATTGTCTGGAGTCATAATCCCGATAATGTGATTTCACTCAATCAGGCTTGTGCTGCCATAGCCTTTGTTGCTGGGTGCCACCTCTCTCCCCCATACTATGGTCTCCACTATCATGGTCTCCACTCCTGTGGTCCGATCATGTAAAACAGCATTCATGTTCTATTTGGGACTATAGAAAAAGAGCTAAAGAAAAGGCTATGAGTGTATGTACATTGTCTCTAAATTTAAACTCCAGGAAGTTGACTCTTACCTTTTTTTATATGGTCATACTTCACTGTATAGAACATTGGATGTAGAGCAATCCATCTTTATAGACAGAAGTCTCTGTCCTGCCTGGTGCTGCAGTCATTCAATCCCAACAAAACACAGAGGCTTATATTAATTATAAACTTTTGGCCTATTAGCTCAGGTTTATTTTAACTAGCTCTTACAACTTAAATTAGCTCATAATTCTTTTCTGTTAGCCATGTGGCTTGGTACCTTTTATCAGTTAGGTATTCTCATCTTGATTCCTCTGCATCTGGCTGGCAACTGACTCTCCTTTTCCTTTTCCCAGAATTCTCTTAGTATGGTTACCCTGCCTATACTTCCTGCCTGGCTACTGGCCAATCAATGTTTTATTAAACTAGTATGAGTGACAAATCTTTACCATTTACAAGAGCATTTCCCACAACACATCTTAATGAATGAGAGAGAGAGAGAGAGAGAGAGAGAGAGAGAGAGAGAGAATGAGAGAGTGCTACACAGAGAGCTAGCTCTTTGGAAGAAAGGTAACATTGGGAGATATGTCAGTCTCTGTATTCATGAAGTAGACAGAAGTAGAGTCAATGTATTCTTTACTTTGGCTGTGATGGTGATATTTATTGTAGAGAAGACATGAAGAAAAACAGGATTGCAAAGGGGATGAACTCAGCTTTGGGCTGAGTTTGAGGCAAGCACATGGCCTAGTGGAGATGTTATGTTAAAGGACAAGAGGATATATAGAACTTGGGTCCCCAAGTTTAACCAGGAGTAGAGATAAGGATCAAGTGTACTGGCAATCCTTCAGGCCACAGGCATGAGTGACTTTCCTTGAGGAATTCAAGAGGTGCGGAAGGAGGCCACAGAAAGCTGCCGCTATTGCTTTGGTTTGTGGCACTACAGAACGCCTGGTTCTGGGTAGTTTATGAAGAAAACATTCGCTTACCTTGTAGTTTGGAGGCTGACATTAAACAGTAACGAAGCTCTGTCTGTTCAGCCTCCGGTGAAGGCAGTCCCTCTGCATCATAACACAATGGATAACAGGTAGAGGAAATGGCCCCAGGAAGAGAGGGACACGTGCAGTTCATTCTGTGACAACTGGCTCTAGCCTCGGTGAGACCAGCCTTAACCCCTCTGAAGGAGGCGTCCATGACTTGCCCACTTTCTTCCAGGCCTCGACCTACTAAGTTCCCATACCTCAACATGGCCATAATGGAGTCCAGGCTCCCATCCCAGGACAGATATTATGGGATGGTGAGGGAGAGAAGAGAAGCCACCAATCTCAGGTGTAGTGGCATTTCAGACTGCCTGAAGATCTGAGACTAAAACAGCCCCACTGCTCAGCCTTACAGACCAGGTTAAGGGAACACACACCTTTACTCCCAGTAGCCACACTAGTTGCCATAGAACTCAGGTAGTGAATGCCTTTAATCCCAGCCCTAGAGAAGATTATAAAATGGGAGGAAACAGCTCTCAACACACAGTCTCATTCTGAGATTCTTGGAGGTTGAGGTAGGAGCCAGTGGCTGGCTGCTTTGCTTTTTGGATCTTCATGTTGAACCCCAGTTTCTGACCCTGAGTTTTTATTAATCGTGAGAGAGCTCAGAGGAATCAAAGGAAACCCTATGGGTTGGAACCACAGGGTTTTCAGTTCTCTGTGTGAGAGAGACATGGGTGCAAGCATTAGCTCTTCTGTTGGCTTTCCATATATGGTTAAAAGCTGTTTTGATTGGCAATGGATGTTGATATTACTTTCTACAAGTTAGTTGGTATACAGAGGAATTAAAATCATATATGCTTGGGTAAACAGATTTTTCTCTTTAAGAAATAAATAATTAAATTCTCTAGTCTTAAAATTTTACAGCATCATATAAAACGTAATGAAGTAAAATAACAGCTAACCAGATTCATAGCTGGTTAGTTCTGTTAGCTAAATGGCTAAATTATTAATCTCTTTCCCAAGGCAAACAGAATACTACTTCTTGTATTTATTTGCTTTTTATAGTTATTAAAAATTTTAAGCCCAATTCCTGATATTTATTTACACTTTTTGTGTACAAATGACGTGTATAATATGAACAGTAATTAAGATTAACATCCAGGTGCCCATCATGTAGCAAATAAAAATCATAAATTGTGCCACATTTTTTAGTAATATAAAATGTATTTTAAGTTAAATTTAGAGGTGGTAAGAAATCAAGAATTTTTTTTTATTTATAGGCTTTTGAAAAGAAGGAAGTGGAGATTTCTTCTTTCAGCCACAAATCTCCATATTTATAGGATTTTTCCCCCAATACATTATAGAAAAAAATTCCCATCTCCTTCTCTGATGAAAAATGAACCTGATTTCAAGCCTTCAACATCAAAGGACTCTCAATTGCTCCTGAATATGTTTTTTTCCATGATTCGATTTAGTAAACACAGACCAAGCACTGGTCCAACCCCAGGCTTCGTGCTGAGTACCAGACAGCTGAAGATCCACAGATGAGATCCCCTCTGCACAGGGAGATGAGGGAGGGGACAACCAAGCCACTGTGGCATTTGGCTGCAGCTGGTGTGCAGAGCCTGGCTAGGAGGACTGGGCACTGGTGTAGAGCTCCCGGTTCTGCTGGGGTGGATGAAAGCTGCCGGAGGTGAGACCACAGTGCAAAGCCGCTGTGTTTCCAGCATCTGGTACAGAAGTAAAGGGCACAGTAACTATTCAAAAACCATCTCTAGAGGAAATGAGTAGTTCATGCAGGAAGGATCAGTAGGAGGAGGATGAGGAAATGATTTGCACACTAGTTCACTTTCCTGCTTTCTTTCCTTCCTCCTTCCTCCCTCCTTCCTCCTTTTTTCTTCCTCCTTCCTCCCTCCCTTCCTCCTTTTTATCTTCCTTCCTTCCTCTCTCCCTTTCCCTCCTTTCTTCCTTCCCTACCTCCCTCCCTTTTCCCACCCTCCCTCCCTCCCTCCTTCCTGCCTCCCTTTTCCTTCCTTTCTTTCTTCCTCCTTTTCTCTTTTCCTCCTTCCTTCCTCCCTTCCTTCCTTCTTTCTTTCTTTCTCCCTCTCCCTCCTTTCCTCTCTTTTTCCTTCTTCCTCCATCTTCCTCTCTCCCTCCCTCCCTTCCTTCTTTCTTTTTCTTTTCATCTTTTTGGGAATTCCGAAGAGAGCATTGCTTTCTGTTTTAAGCATTCTCCTCTCTGCTCTCGAACAGGATATTGACAGCTCAGATCAAGACAGATGGTGTGAATACATCATGTATCGTGGCCTGATCAGGTGAGCAAGGGCATTTTTTTTTTAAATCTATGAATTCTAGGGTGCAAAGTGTGATGGAAGCAACTAATTTTTGCTGTTTTTATAAATGTTGATTGTGTTGGTTACATTATTAACAGTTTGGACATTTAATAGTTTAAGAAGGCAGAAATAAACTGGCAATGGCGGCACATGCCTTTAACCAGGGCACTTGGGAGGCAGAGGCCGGCAGATCTGTGAGTTCAAGGCCAACCTGCCCGGTCTTCAAAGCGAGTTCCAGGATGGCCTGGGCTGTAACACAGAGAAACCCTGTCTTGAAAAACAACAATAAAAACAAAACAAACAAACAAAAAGAAGGCAGAAATAGTTAATCAAACTTAGTGACATCATAAGGGCACGTAAACATAAACACACAGTATATAATTAATGCACAGTAAGAATGGTGCCCTTGGGAGGTGCCCCTTCTGGTAGAGGAACCAGAAAGTGCAGCAGTCCTGACACGGGGAGGGAAGTCACATAGGGAAAGCGCCCTATGTATGGGGGTTGGAAGGGGATGAGGTAGTGGGTGACTCTTGTCATGGTGGGGAGGGGAGCAGATCTTGTAAGGTTCCATGGACCTTATTAAGGACTTTGGATATAAGCATAAATGGTGACGTTATTGGCCCTTGGACAACTCACCTGGGAGGTTCACGTACTTACTGAAGGGAGTTCAGGAAGCCATTCAGGGGCTATAAGGGTTATTCTGGTTACTGTGTTGATGCAAAGATGCTCCAGCCATTGCCCAGAGAGCTGCTAGAGGGCTGGCCTGACTACTATTTCTGTTTCCAAAGGGTTGTGTGGAAGAACACGCTGTGTCATAAAACATTTCATATCTAAGACTGACAGCACGGATGCTGTTTTGTTCTTCATTCAAGCATTTCTCATAGGGATATCAGAATTCTAGAAAACCAGCTCCGATGTGGACTGAATAGGTGTAACAGTGTGCGCGCATGCACGTGTGAACGCGCGCATGTGTTATAGTTTATGCACTGATCTACTCTGTTGCCCCAGCAAAATACCATGGAGTGAGTGGTTGGTTGAAATAAAAGCCACTCATATTGTCAAAGGTCTAGAACCTGCACAACCAAGGCAGCAGCTTGGTATCTGGTAAGGGTTCTCCCTTTGGGTGGCACATGGCTGCCTTCTTGCCCAGGGCTCACGCAGCCTTTCCCTGGCACTCAGTCAAAAGCGTTGTCTCGCCATCACCCAGTTCACTGCCCTGCCCTGCATAGGCATAAATAATAATCGCACAGCAATGGGAGACTCCATGCCTCATATGGGCACATCCGTATCTTCAAGGACTTCAGGAATGTCTTTGAAGGTCACATCTATGAAACAGGCTAGAACTTTAATCTTAGAGATTTGGAGAATAAATAGCTCTGATTTATCTGAGACAGTGCTTCAGGATTACCAGGAGCTACAGTTCTGAGCTTAACCCGAAGCCTTAGCCCCTGTGACAGCTTAGATCCCCCCACCTGTCTGTCCCTGTCTGTCGTGGAAAGGCAGGCTGTCTCTACCCACCCTGGCTCTTTGTTTCTGTTTTGTAGGTATGGACAGCTTTAAGCCTTCCCCTCAGCCCACTCTGGCCGGAGCCCCCTTTCTTTAACTTTCCGCTAGTCTCTCCGCTTCAGCCTTCCCATGGCGCGTACTCCACACAGCAGCCACCACAGATCTCTGCCTCGACCCGTCTAATAGATTCCCCTTTCTCTCATCTCCTCTTGGAGAGGAATAGCAGTCCTCATAAGTGTGTGCAAGGAAGGATTTTTGTCATCCGCTTCCCTTCTCTCCGCGGTCCATCGCCTTTCGCATCCTCTCTTCAGCCCAGTGCTGTAGATTCCCCAAATACCACACACAGTTCTGCCTCTAAGCTTTGCCTTTCTTATCCCTTCCCCTACAACACCCTCACTCTTCCGTCTTTCTTCCTTGCCCCTGAAGGTGAAGGTTCAGTATCTTGTTCCAGTGTTAGTCAAAGAGGTACTTTCGGCGCATGCTCTGTGTGAGGCGGCTATCTACCAATTGGCCCTCCTTACTCTCTGTACCTCTCTGTACTTTCCCGTGGGACTTATCTGCCGCCACCGGATAGATTTTTATACGTACGCACTTGTTTAATTTGTCCTCCAACTAGAGCAAAGGGTCAGTGAAAGCAAGGGCGTCCTTCCTTTTACCTCTTGCTTGCCACCCCAAAACCTAAAACGCTTCTGTGTAAATTTACTTCACCAAACCTGCAAACGAGTGAAAAATGATGCAGATATTCTTTTTGGAAGAGGTACAGGAACTCTAAATGAAGGAAAGCGAACTCTTTGGTGCTGTGGTTTCTCCGTCCTCCCGTCTGAGAACTTCGCTACGAACTGTTTGGATAATCCCTATAAACTGTATTGACTTTTCCAGAGAACTGAAAGCCCTAAGCCAAACAGGATGTGAAAAGTTTTTCAGACACATTAAATCCTTGATTTTAGACTAGTAACTGTGCCTAGACATCTGCATGCGGTGTTTGCATTTTGAACGGTAAGAAAATTCAAGCATGCATAGGTGTCATTCTGAAAAATATCCTGTTATTAACTCAAAGCGTAATTATATGGGGAGCACGCTGTGTAGAGAGAACATCCATCCGAGTACAAACTAAAGCGGGATTGCTAAGTGGAGTTAATTAAAACTGTACATATTCCTTACTCATTTACCATGCTAAGAAAACAATATTTATGTTAATATTTAGGGTAATACATCAAGTTAATCCCAATCATGATACAGGAAGCCAAGGTAGAAATGAGAAACTAGCTTGATACAGAAGGTGCTAGGCGTAGAGTTCACTAATTTTGGTTGGGCTCTACACTTCAGAGGGTCTTTCTTTTAGGGGGGGGTTGGGTTTTTTGGGTTTGTTTGTTTTTCAAGATAAGATTTCTCAATGTAGCTGGAACTTCATCTGTAGACCAGGCTGGCCTAGAACTCAGAGATCTGCCTGCCTCTGTCTCCAGGGTACTGGGATTAAAGGTGTACACCACTACTGCCCTGCAAAGAACTGGTGTGTTTTTTGTTCTTTTCTGTTTTGTTTTCAAAGACAGGGTTTCTCCGTGTAGCCCTGGCTGTGCTAGAACTCTCTCTATAGACCAGACTGGCCTTGAACTCAGCTCCACCTGCCTCTGCCAGCCAAGTGCTGGAACTAAAGGCACGTGACACTACTTCCCAGCTTCGTCAGAGTATTTGTATAATGAGGCTTTTTACAAACTGTTTCCATTTCTGCTCCAGGTTGGGTTATGCAAGAATCTCTCATGCAGAACTAAGCGACTCTGAGATTCAGATGGCCAAGTTCAGGATCCCGGATGATCCTGCCAATTACAGAGACAACCAGAGAGTGGTCACAGACCACAGAGGACTTCCCGAGAGCATTCATTTCAACCCCAGGTGAGTGGGTGAGCACCTTTCTCGCTGGAGACGGCAGATCCAAGCTGCCACATGCCCCTGCGGAGTCCAGATATCAACTCACATAAGCTAAACATTGTGGTAGATTCTAGAGGCTCGTTTCAAGTGAGGGACTCACGATCAGATTATAATCTTTGCCTTCTGGGATGAAGAAATGTGTTGTAGCTCTAGCCTCAGGGAAAATGTCCCATTCTTGTCATTATTACCACTACTCCTACTACTGTGATCATTGTCAGCATCACCACCCACTGCTACCATCCTCAGCATCACCATTCTCACCGCCACCACCATCATCATCATCACCAGTGGCATGACTGTGACGGTGAATATTTGAGTGTTCCCATATTCCAGCTCTGTTCCAGACTCTTGAAGAGTTCCCTCAATTTAACTCGTTTGGTTGTTAACTGCTGTTACCAACATTTTATTGAGGAGGAAGCTCAGGCTGAGGAATGCACTGCATTAGGCTTAAATGACTAGCCATTGGCAGAGCTGTGGAGGAGGAAGGATGCCCGTTAGCACCGCAGGGTTACAGCGTTTCTAGCCGGCTGCACCTTCCCTTCAGTCCGAGAGCCTTTGAAAACTGCACTGTGTAGTCTTGCCCCAGATCATCTCATTAGGACTCCCTGGGATGATGCTTGGGTTGGGGTCATAAATAGCTCTTCCTGGGTTATTCTAATGGTCAGTTCACACTGGGACTCGGCAGTGTGGGTGATTCCCTTACCTCGCAGGCATTATCCCATGAAAGAGACATTGAATTTCATTTTGCTTAGTTTTTCATAGTGGTTATCTAAGAGATCTGTTTGTAGCCAAGCATATGATCTAAAGGGTGGGCTCAAATCAGTGCCACTGGTGGATGGTGAGATGGGCCTCCATGCTGATCAGCCCACCGAGAATGCCCTTGACATTGTATCGTAGATTTCTACCTCACTCGCTCACAGCTGCTACAATTTCTCAGACTTTGCTAGGGACGACACTACACTTCATTTGATTTGTTTACTTCCTTGTACTTCCTGAGAGGACTGGCCCAGAGTGTAGTGATTAAGGCAAGGAGAAGGAAAGCCAGTTTGGCTTTGTTACTGTGTTTCTCTCCTGCATATTGTTAGCCCAGCACTGGTTTCAACTTCAAAGTATAATTCCCAGGATGGAGAGATGGCTCAGAGGTTAAGAGCAGTGGCCGCTCTTTTAGAGGTCCTGTTCAATTCCCAGCAACCACATGGTGGCACACAGCCATCTGTAATGAGATCTGGTGCCCTCTTCTGGTGTGCAGGTGTACATGCAGGCAAAAACACTACATATTAAATAAATAAAATTTTTGTTTAAATAGTGTAACTCCCACTGAATATGTGTCACTTTCAGAACGTGTGTCTTAGTTAGGGTTTCTAGTGCTGTGATGAAAGACACGACCAAAAGCAAGTTAGGGAGGAAAGGGTTTATTTGGTTTATGTTTCCACATGACAGTTCATCACCAAAGGAAGTAAGGACAGGAACTCAAGCATGGCAGGAGCCTGGAGGCAGGAGCTGATGCAGAGCATGGTGGGGTGCTGCTTACTGGCTTGCTCCCCATGACTTGTTCAGCCTGCTTTCTTATAGCACCCAGGACCACCAAGTCAGGAATGGCTCCCACTGCAATGAACTGGGTTCTCCCACTTGAGTCATTAATTAAGAAAATGCTCTACATACTTGCAGTCCTATCTAATGGAGGCATTTTCTCAAATAAGGCTCCCATCTCTTCAATGATTCTAGTTCCTATCAAGTTGACATAAAACTAGCTAGTGCGGGGGTCCATTTTTTTCCCACTGAATGAGATGACTTCTTAAATGGAAAATAAAAATTTTAGCCAGAAAAGATTTTCTTGTTTCTTTATTCTTCGTATACCAGGAGTGTGGCAAGAGACCAATAAACTATTTTTGGCAAACCACAACTGCAGATTGAGCCAAGACAGTCGTGGCGAGCGAGGTCTATTTTCTTTCTCAGTTACAAAAATAATGAAGGTGTTGGGGGAGGCTCGCCTTCATTACAAAATCGTGCTCAAGACACTTAATATATATTCTCTCAGGAGTCTTAGATATTCACTGTGTCATTATTAACTCTGGTCACGATGCCTTTGAGTAGCAGAACTGAAATCCTGTCCTTTGACCTGTGTCTTCTCCCAGGCAGCTCCAGGCAGCCAATGTTACTGTTCTCGCTGCTTCTGCAAGTATAACTTTTAAAAAGGTCTACATGTAATGCCAAAAACAAAACAAAAAAACAAGGCAGGCCGTGGTGGCAGAGGCAGAGGCAGAGGCAGGAGGATCTCTTGAAGTTTGAGTCCAGCCTGGTCTACAGAACAAGTTCCAGGACAGCCAGGGTCACACAGATAAACCCTGTCTTGAAGAAGCAAAACTAAAACTAAAACAAAACAAAACAAAACACCAAAAGTTCTCCACATAATCGAGACCACGGTTTTCATGCTCGCACTCTCTCCCTCCCCCAACCCCTTTATCCTGAGGCTCAGACTGGGATTGACACGGTCCAGACAAGCACTCGGCCAACAAGCCTCACCTCAAGTCCCTGGTTTGTTTTTCTCATTTCTTTCTGAAACAGGGTCTCACTACGTAGCTCAGGCTGACCTTGAACTTGCTGTATAACCCAGGCTGGTTTTAAACAGACAATTCGCCTGCTTCTGTTTTCCAAGGACTGAGATGACAGCTGAGCCCCAGAAGTCCAGTTAGTCCCCTGGTCATACGGCCTCTAAATTCACCCATGGTGCTGCAGACACAGCTGTTCCTTCTTTTCTTTTCTTTTCTTCTCTTTTCTTTTCCCTTTGGATTTTCAAGACTGGGTTTCTCTGTAGCTTTGGAGTCTTTCCTAGAACTAGCTCTTGTAGTCCGGGCTGGCCCCAAACTCACAGAGATCCGCTGTCTCTGCCTCCTGAGTGCTGGGATTAAAGGCATGCGCCACCATCGCCCTCCCTAGTTCCTTCTTTTCAAAAGCTGAATAATATCCCAGTGTGTGTGGACACAACTCAGCCTCGTGTGTATCATTCCTGGTTCCCCAGGAGCTGTTCTTAGTCTTTGAAATAGTTCCTCACTAGCCTGTAGTTCACCAATTAGGCTAAACTGACTGGCCGGCCTGCCCTGCCATCTGCCTGTCCCCTTCTCTGCAAGCACATGCCACCACACCTGACTTTTTAAATGTGGGTCCTAGGACTCAAACTCAGGTCTCCATGCTAACCCAGCAAGCATCTCGCTGACTGAGGTATCTCCACAGAACCCTTTAAGTTCAACTTTGAAGTTAGCATATGAAATGATGGGTTCCATTATGGCATTTTCAAATATATATGTCATTACACTTAGTTCCTATTTATCATTTCCCCCCTTTTAACTCATCCTGCCACCTTTTAGCTCTCCTTCCCCCAGACAGTGAGATGCCTGTCACACGCATTTATCATCATCTCTTCCTTACCTCCTCACCCTCCTCAACATCTCACCTCTCCTCTCATGCTCCCCTTTATAACTTTAGTCACACACACGCACGTACACGCACGCACACGCATGCACACATGCACACACGTGAAAGCACATTTCCATCTCTAGTCCACACATTAAGCATGTGGCATCGGTCTTCCTGAGTCTGGTATTTTGTTTAACGAAATGATTTCCAGTTACATCTGCTTCTCCGCAGGTGACGTCAGTTTTTCTCTGTGACTGAATGAGATTCCTCTGTGTGTGCACCATCTTTTTTTTTCTTTAGCCACTCCTAGGTTGAAGGCCATCGAGGTAGGCTCCATTTCCTAGCAACTGTGAATAGAGAGGAAAGAAACTTGGCTGTGCAGGGGTCTCTGTGGAGTGTCCATGTATAGCCTTTTGGGTAGATACCCAGGAATGGTATGGAGGGGTCATAGGGTTGTTCCAGCTTTAGCATTTTGGAAAGGCTGCACCCTGATTTTTTCCATAACGACTATACATGTTTGCACTCCCTCCAAGAGAACAGAAGTACCCTTCTTTCCCCACATCCTTACCAGCGTTTGTTTCCATGGTAACAGACATTCTGATTAGGATAAGATGGAATCTCTAGTTTTAATTTTCATTTCCCATGTGATTAAGAGTATTGAATACTCTTTAAAATATTTATTGACCTTCTGTGTTTATTGTCCTCTTGAGGACTGTCTATTTATTTGATTAGCCCATTTATTGATTAGATGATTTTCAATGTTTAAATTCTGCAGTTCTTCGGGTGCTTTGAATATTAATTACCTGACTAATGTGTAGTGGGAAAAGAATTTTTTTTTCAAATTTTGAATTTTTTTTTTGAATTCTCTGTACTCTGGGGATAGTTTCAATTGGGCACAATCTTTGAGTTTCATGTACCTCCACTCTGGTTGATTTTTGACTGTGGAGCCCTTGTCAGAAAGCGCCTGTATCTTCATATGTTTACCCGTGTTCTCCTCCAGCAGTTTCAAAGTTTCCAACTTTCATTCAGGCCTCCGGTTGATTCTGAATCGATCCTAGGGCAAAGTGAGGCTCCAGTTTCCTTCTTGCACACATGGAAATTCACTTTTTCCGGACCCACTTGTTGAACAGACTGGTCCTTCCCCCCCCCCCTCCCCGCGCGCAAGCGCACGCGCGCGCGCGCGTGCGTGCGTGTGTGTGTGTGTGTGTGTGTGTGTGTGTGTGTGTATTTGAAACGTTGTTGTTGAGGATGATGTGGCTGTAGCTGTGTGGGTTGATTTCTGCATCTTATATTCTATTTCACTGATTTACATGTTTGTTTCTGTTCAAGTACTAACCAGTTTCTGGGGGGAAAGAAAAAGTTAAAAATTAGAGAGTGGGAGGGGAAGACAAACAAAGAATAAATGGACACAAAAAGAGAAAGGTTCATAATTGCCCAATAATAAGAAATGTGCAAACAAAATCAAATGAACGAATGAAAGGAACTAAAATACAAAAATCATTAAAGTTTTTTGAAAAGGTTTCTTAATTTTATTTTATGTGCAAGTGTTTTCCTACATATACGTGTGTGAACCATGTATGTGCTGTTGCCTATGGAGGTCCTATGAGCACAGGGCCAGCAGAGCTGGAGTTAAGGATGGCTGTGAACTCTTGCTCTCTGGGGGACCAGCCTCCAACAGCACAGGGCTCAGAATGAGTTCATGGCATTGGCAGATACTCGGCTCTTCTTTCTGAGGGGGTTAAGGGAAAAAACACTCACACACTCTCTTCATGGTTTGCTCCAAACCTTTTCTTTGTTTGTATTCTCTGTTCCTTTTCTCTTTCTTGTTTTCCTAACTCTGTCTAACTCTCCCATTCCTGATGTTTTCCTTTTAGCCCATTCTAACTCTCACTAACTCTCTCTCTATCCTTTCCCTTACAGCTTACATA
Source organism: Microtus ochrogaster (assembly GCF_000317375.1). Classification (NCBI taxonomy): domain Eukaryota; kingdom Metazoa; phylum Chordata; class Mammalia; order Rodentia; family Cricetidae; genus Microtus; species Microtus ochrogaster. The sequence continues at coordinate 29,253,111 of NC_022027.1, forward strand.
CCCCAGCAAAATCTTCCAGGCAATAGAAATATTACAATGTGGTTACATTCTGTTTTTCGAGTGAATGATTACAACGACTACAAAACAAACAGTAAAGAACAGCATGTTTTTTATATCCCTTACATGATTAAACATTTTACACATTACAGGTGAAAAACAAGTCATCCCAAGAACCCATGTACATTCATACCCAAGCAACTTCTTATAGATTAACTGTGTGGACAAGCGAGGTAGTTTTAGGCTAATGATATTTTAGGTTGTTTCCTTAAAGAGTTCCCCACACAGCTGTGTGCCTTTTTTAAAACTTTAGATTGTCTTCTTGGGTTTTTTCACCTCAAAGCCATCCTTAAGTTATTTTCAAAGCTTTGTTTCAGCTGTGATGCACTCCAGAACCTGTGGCTACATCTCCCAACATTAAGGTTAAAAGAATTTAAGTTAGCTGGGCAACTGGTACTCAATTGTTTTTCTTAGTCTTTAACCTAAGCCACGGTCTATGCAGCTCCTCAATAGAAACTCATGTGTTGTAGCTGGGTGACACTTCCTTGTTTATATTCTTAATCTTCAAAACTCTATTTAAACTAACATTGTTGTTATCAGCTAGACAGTACAGCTTAGGAAGAAATCACCTTCATAATAATCCACAGGTAAAATGCCCTGCAGAATGGGATGTCTCCATGAGGTAAACACACTGCATTATATGTTGTATTTCCATTTTAACTCACATTAATATTTTAATTTTTTCTTTCTTATTACTCCTTTGAATCATTGGTCATTTGTGAGTAGATTGTTTTAATAATTTCTCCACATTTGTGAATTCTGAAATTTTACCTCTGGATATTGTCTTCCATTTTCATATTACTGTGTTTAGAAAGGATGGTTGGTATGGTTCAAGTGTTCTTAAGCTTACTAAGATTTGTGTGTGTGTGTGTGTGTGTGTGTGTGTGTGTATGCCCGACCAAAAAGCCATCTAGAGAATGTTCCATGTGTGAGTTTGAAAAGAATATTTAATCTGTTACCTTAATTGAATATATATATATAATCTGTTGAGTTCATTTTGCTTTAGTACAGTGTTGAATCTGCTTTGTCCAGCATCTGTTGCTGAAAATAGCTATTGAATTCCTCTTTTATAGCATCCCTTTTTATACTTAGGCACCCTGAGTAGCCATACACTCACAATCGTTACTTTCCACTGATGAACTGAATCCCTTATCGTTACATAGTAACTTTCTCTGTCTCTTGCGACAGTTTTTGATTTAAGGTCTATTGTATCGTCTATAAGTATAGCCACTCCGGTCACTCTTAGTTGTCATTTGAATGGAGCATCTTTGCAGCCCTTCACTTATAGCCCGCATATGCTATTAAAGCTAAACTGAGTCGTACAGGCAGCTTATAGTTGGATCTAAAAGAACAAAACAAAACAAAAAACAACCTCACTTGATTGCAAACTGCTTAATGGACGGAAAATGTAATCCATTTACATTTAGAGTAATTGATAGATAAGAACTCACAGTTGCCATTAAACAATAGTTTTCTCGGTTGCTTTGTGGTTCTTTTATTGTTTTCTTCTTCTGGTGTCTTCCTTTTTTACTAGATTTATCTACTGAAGATTTTTCTTTGTAGTTACATGAGGCTTACACAAAACATCTTCTAACTCTGCTAAGACCATATCTACCCTTTTCCCTCCCTTCCAATACTTCTCTCTTCCCATCACTTTTCTCTCCCCTCCCCATTTCTTGTTTTTCTTTTCTATCTTTCTTATTTATTTTTTTATTTATTGGTTTTCTGAGACAGTGTTTCGCTGTAGCTTTGGAGCCTATCCCGGAACTCACTTTGTAGACTGAGCTGGCCTCAAACACACAGAGATCCGCCTACCTCTGCCTCCTGAGTTCTGGGATTAAAGGCGTGCGCCACCACCACCTGGCTCTTTCTAGTACTAGAGTTCTTTAACATTTGCAAAGGTATTTTTGCATGTGGATAGTCGTTTAAACTGATGTTTCTATGAGGGAATGAGCACTGGAAAGTCTCACTTTGTCATCTTGCTGACTTCATATTTGTATATATGTTGTAATAAGAGCGGCGGGGCTGCGTCCCCAGCACCCTGGCCGCCTGGCTAGCTTATGCCCGAAATAACAACACACAAACTGTATTCATTTAAACATTGCTTGGCCCATTTCTATCTAGCCTCTTCTAGGCTAACTCTCACATATTAATTTAGCCCATTTCTAATCATCTGTGTAGCACAGGTCTTACTGGGAAGATTCTAGTCTACATCCATCCTGGGTCAGAGCTTCATTGCGTGTGTCTCAGAGAGCAGAGCTATCGTATCTGGAGAGGGGAGCATGGCGTCTCTGCTCCAAAGAGCAGAGCTGTCGAGTCTGAGCTCACTTCCTCTTCCTCCCAGCATTCTGTTCTGTTTACTCCTCCCACCTATGTTTTAACCTATGAGGGCCAAGCAGTTTCTTTATTGCTTAACCAATGAAATCAACAGTTTGATATGACACTCCCACATCATATATATTTATATACCATGCAATAATGTATCTATACTTACACACATGTATACATGTATGCATGTGTGTTTCTTCTTTGTGAATCTGCTGTTACTCATCCAAGTCGTATGTTATGGACTTTCTTCCACAATATTCTCCCTGAAATATTTTCATGATTGCATAATTTTCATTGTATGGATTGCTGAATTTTAGTTAATCAGTTTAGTTGATTTTGCACATTGATTCTCTCATTATTGCCAAAAGTCCTCCAAAAGCTCTTTCTTATGTCCTTGGACACATTTTTTTCTTATTTTCTGAGGATTTAGTTGGAGGTGAAGAACCACAGAATCAAAGATTCTGCAAAAGTTTACCATCTTCACTCTCACTTTAAGGTGGTGAAGTGAACAGACTCCTGCCGTCTGCAGCACAGAGGTTAACTGGTTAGCATGACTGCCAAGGTAGTGAAGATAGTCCATGGCCTCACTGTCGTGGTCTTTGCTCTCCGTGCCCTGAGTGTTACGTCCCTTCGACCAAGGCTGTGTAGTTAGTGATCCTTCGGGGAAGCAAAGGGAATCTGCAACACTTGTGGGCAATTTAGAAGCTCTGAGCCAAGACAGACTCTGTATAGGCATAAACGCATAAGGATAAAACCTCCGGTGCCTATCAGGCAAATGCCCAGGACACAAGAGAAAACTCCCATGTTTCCCCAGCATTATCAACTGATGGTCCCTGAACGTTTGTGCTTTGGAAATGTTCTGTTATCGGGGAGAGTGGGTTGGAGTTAAGATGTTAACCCGCCTTTCCCACAAATCCTTTGTAATTTCTCTTTCATCTGATTCATTCCTTGCTGTTTTATGGATTGATCTTATCAATACTCATGCTGTGATAAGTAGATCAAAGTACCGTACTTATGGTTGAAATTCTCCGTAAGAACACCCTGCTTTCTGCACACTTTTCCCATGTTGGTTATTTCTCTTTTAGGTTTGGCTCCTACAAAGAAGGACACAATCATGAAAACAACCATCGTTTTCACATGAACACTCCCAAATACTTCGTCTGAACCCTTTTAGACAAGGAGTCGTCGTTGGCTGGGGCAAGTTTGTAACAGCTCAAAGAAGAGTTGAACGAGAATGGCAGGATACACGTGATGAACCTCAGGAGTTAGAAAGGGTGACATCATGCAGCGGGAATCCCATCAATTTATAAGCCATGCTGCTTAATAAAGGCATCTCTCTGAGTTACTTTTATTAAAAAGAGCTGTGTGATAATATAAGAAAATTAAGCTCAGGGTTGGAACTGGAGCTCAGTGGTAGAGTGCTTGCTTGCCTGGTGTGCATGGGTCTCCAGGTTCAATTCCCAGCATGGCCAGAGATAAAGTCAGCAGGGTGAGGGAAATATGAAATCACTAACTTGTGATTGTTTTAATGATGCTTGGCCGAGGGAAGATGGATCAGTGGGTAAAGTGCTTGGTGTGTAAGCGTGAGGACCT
>NC_022027.1:29257475-29257882 GCF_000317375.1 Microtus ochrogaster
ACAGACAGACAGGTCCTGGGGGAGCACTCCCCCATAATCCCAGTCGCGGGAAGTGACAGAGAGAGACAGGACTGGTCACTAACCAGCCAATCTAGCCAGTCAGAGAGAACTAGCCTCAGTGACAGACCTTGTCTCAAGAAAGTGGAGGGCCTGAGAGATGGCTCAGAGGTTGAGAGCAGTGGCTACTCTTTCAAAGGACCCGAGTTCTCAGCACCTACATGGTAACTCACATTCTTCTGTAATTCTCATTCAAGGGGATCTGACAGTCTCACACAGACATACATGCAGGCAAAACACCAATCTACATAAAATTAAAAAAATTCTAAAAACCCAAAATGTTAGAATAAATAAAGTGGAGAGTGATAGAGGAAGACACTTAAGGTCAGCTTCTGGTGTCAACACACACA
>NC_022027.1:29257992-29271280 GCF_000317375.1 Microtus ochrogaster
ACACACACACATCTACAAAATACACACACATATGCACACACATACATACACACATGCACATACCTACATATATACACACATAGATACACATGCACACACACATGCATACACATGTCCTACTGGTATAGATAAAATAATTTTATTTCTACCAATAATCTTAGGGGAAACACAATATGTATCAAGTTATTTCTCCAGTGTTTTCAGATACACTCTACAGCATACAAGGAGTGAGCATAAACCACTGTCAACAGAAACAACAGACAGGAGTCACAACAGACCTGCTGACGCTTCCAATGTGGGATTTATCAGTCCGGACTAAAGCAACTACAATTCCCAGGAACGAGACATGCTTGGAGGTTTTGGCAAGAGACTAAAAGTGTAAAGACTGACCTACCAGATTAGAGAAGAGAGAAAAATAAATCCCAGAACTCAAAAAAAAAAAAAAAAGGATGCAAATTGAAATGATTTAACATCAGAATAAACAGAGTTGAAGGAAATTTGTGAGCTGGAGGATAGGTCAGAAAACAAAAACAAAACAAAACAAAACCCCACTGATCCAGAGGTGGAGAGCCAAACTCAGTACAAATTCAAATGCATTGTATAATATCAACAAAGACAATGCCCTTCTTGTCTCTACCAGGATACACATTAACTGCTCCACTGATGCTCTTATGTAACAGGTGTGCTCTGTTCTAGTCAAGCCCACAGCTCTAGCTACACAGAGTGTGTAACACTAGTGTTAAGCAATCTTCCTTAACTCATGCCCAGTATTCCAGTGCCTCTACCCAGCTTTGTTCGCTGCTGCTGGCTGCTGCTGGATTCCAGGGTAAGATTCCTGGGGGTGGGGGAGAGGTATGGCTGGCCTGTTTCTCTGCTTGCTTGGGGACCCTTTGTAGCACTGGTATTGCACTGCTGTGGAGATGGAGGCACCAGTTTTGTGGTGAATTGTGTAGCTAACATCGTGGGAACTGCCAATGGCTGCTGTGGAGCCAATGGGACAGTGAGTGAAATCACTGACTACTGTAATCTTTGAGCTTAGCACAATGCCATATGGTCTCAGCGGTCATTTTATGATTTAGGAGGAAACCTATAGCGGTTAAATAATTTCTATAAAAATCAGGGTTTCTTGCTAATGATAGCACCAGAGCCAATGTTCTACAGTTGAATCCAGGACCAGGAGTTGTCCTGGGGTCTAGTTCCTTCCCTTTGTAGACAAGACAGTATGCAGATCATTCCTGTTTGCTCTGCTCATTAACAGAGTGAAACGCTACATAAATATTTTTCCAGTATTTTTTCATAACCGAAACTTCCTAATAATATCTCTGTAAACAGTTTTTAATATTTTTGGCACTTATCCACTTTTTTCTTGTAAAGTGCAGCCGGATGACAAGATGTTGCCATTGGTTTCAGATTTTTTTTTTTCTGTTGAAGATGAGAATAACATTTGTTTTCTATTCCCACTTATTTTTGATGTGCAACTTTTAACCTTCTATTTCCTCCATTCTTCTATTGAACTATGACTTTGGTATATCTTTACGAAGTGTGTTCTCATAACTTATTACAGGAGTGCAATGTATGACAAGCTAGCCAGAGTGAAAAACACGTCGATTGCCTTGGAACTCAATCATTTTTATGTGCCAGGAGATATATACGGCAGTCGTTTGGAAATAATCATAGCCACAGTTCTGTGCTATTGGAACCCAGACTTGCACCTCAGGCCCTTTCTTTAGCCACTTCCTGCTCCCCTCACACTTGGCCATCTGTAGTGACCATGGCTCTGCTGCATCCCTCTGCATGAGTGACCTTACAGTTTTTATCTAGTGAGTTCTTTGACAATTCCTACATACACATAATGCTTTCTGGTTATTCTCCTGCCCTCACTCTCTCTACTTCCCATGCCTACCCTGACCTCCACACTGTCCCTTTCTAAGATCCACAACCATTGGTTTTGTTTTTATGACACATTTAGCTTAACCAGCACCATCTCTATGACCTTGGGAGATGATGTGAAATCATATCAGTGATTTTTTAAATTTCAGTTGGAATTATTTTTAGCCTTCTAGACTTTGTCATCCCCCCTCCAATTTTTTTTCATTTATCTTTAAATGCTAGATGCCTTTTAGATGATCACATAGAATCTGGGGACAAAGAAAGAGACAATTAAAAAATGGACGGTACTTTTCAGTATATTGATGTATTGGGATATTGAATTTACCTTATTTGAATCATTTGGGACAGTACAGTAGCCTTCCTTGTCCATAGGTTGTTTTGTTTTTTTCCTTTCTGTGCCTTCAGTTATTAAGTTTTACTGTGTCTGGAAATATTCAGTGGAAAACCCCAGAGCTAAACATAGGTTTAAAATTCAACAGTGTTCTGAGTAGTTTGGTGAAGCCCTGCGAACACATCTCTGTCCAGCAATATCTCTACTGTGTGTGCTGCCCACCTGGTAGTTGGTAGCTGTCTTGATTATCAGATCAACTGTTATAGAAACACGGAGTATTTGAGTAATCTCAACCTGAAAAAAAAGTAATGAAATATAATAATAAATATACAAATAAATAAAATAATAAAAATAAAAAAATGCATTTATTTGTGTTGGGGGGTACACACACATGCCATGACTCACATGTGGTGGTCAAGGGCAATTTGTGGGAGTTAGTTCTCATCTTCTACTATGTAGATCAAGGTCAGGTCATCAGATTTGATGACAAGTTCATCTACCCACTGTTGTCACTTACCCACTGAACCGTCTCACTGACCTAAGTACTCTCTATTCTGTTCTCCTAATGTTACCAAGGTACAAGAGTGGTGTTTCTGGCAATTTGGAGATGCTAAAGAGAAGCCACGAGGTTCCTCCCTTAAGGGAAAGGGGGAAAGAAAGTGCCGTAAGATATTTTCAAAGAGACTGTATATGCTTAATTTGTTAGTCTGTACTGTGTACAATAATTGCTCAGTTTTAGTTTTGGTTATTTTTACAAAATTACTATGCCTGACTTAGAAATTAATCTTTATAATAGGTATGTAGGTATAGAATAAGACCTATGTATAGAATATAGATAAGATTGATAGATGATAGTTGGATAGATGATAGATAACAGAGATAGACATGCAGAATTTGGTACAATCTGGGGTTCCAGCATTTGTTGAAGGCCTTGGGGTATATCCCGTACAGTAAGAGATAAGGGTGGGGCTGTGATACCCATTTTGATTCTTGCAGGTTAGAAAAGCATTTGATTACCATGACTCCAGCTTCCTATGCTCAAACGTCAATACAGTTTCATATGCTCATTCTCTCCCTTACAAAACTAATCTGTATTAAGGAGCTTTTGGAGAGTGAATGCCTTGAGCTCCCTTCAGTATATGAGCTTCCAAATAATTAAGTAATGGCGAAATCAAGACAGTGAAGGAGATGTGGAGCCAGCTGTGGGGTCTACATCTGAAAACTAGCACCACAGAGTCCGCAACAGGAGAATTTTGAATTTGGGGGTTAACACGCATTACAGAGTTAGTTCCAGGTTAGCCTCTGTTTTGGGCTAGATAGTGAAATGTAGTCTCAAAATAACCATCAAATAAAAAATGAAATAATTAAGTCGGGCGATGGTGGTGTATGCCTTTAATTCCAGAACTTGGGAGGCAGAGACAGGGTGATCTCTGTGAGTTTAAGGCCAGCCTGGTCTACAGAGCGAGTTCCAGGACAGCAAGTTCTCAGTTACACAGAGAAACCCTGTATCAAACAAACAAACAAATAAATAATAATAAAAAAGAATGGGAGGCTTTGAGAGCTTGTTTGGAGGTTCTAGCAGGGGAGCGCAGCTACTCGTCTACCCTTGACGGAGACCCGTCCTCCTCTATTCATGGAAGGTTGTCCTCTTCACCCAGCAATACCACGTTTGGGTATATACCCAAAGAATGCTTAATCATACCACAAGGACATGTGCTCAACTATGTTCATAGCAGCATTATTTGTCATAGCCAGAACCTGGAAACAACCTAAATGCCCCTTGACTTAAGAATGGATAAGGGAAATGTGGTACATGTACACAATGGAGTACTACACAGTGGAAAAAAAATAATGACATCTTGAAATTTGCCAGCAAATGAATGGCTCTAGAAAACACCATATTGAGTGAGGTAACCCAGACCCAGAAAGACAAATATCATATGTACTTACTCATAAGTGGCTTTTAGACATAAAGCAAATAAAAAGCAGCCTGCAATTCACAATCCCAGAGAACCTAGACAACAAAGAGGACCCTAAGAGAGACATACATGGATCTAATCTACATGAGACACAGAAAAATACAAGATCTCCCTAGTAAATTGGGAGCATAGGGATCATGGGAGAGGGTAAAAGAGGAAGGGGAGGAAGGGAGGGGAGCAGAGAAAAATATATAGCAGTACAAGGAGCCATCACACTGGATATGAGGGCTTTTTGTGCTTGACCTTTGCTGGTCGGCTCAGCTGTAGGAAGTCTGCAGTTAATCTGACGGAAGACCCTTTGTCTTTACTGATAAGCCCTTTCCACCCTCCTTTATCTCAGACTATCAGAAGAAACTTCCTATCTTCCGCTGAAGCAGAGTCAAGCACCAGCCCTTCCCTGGGTTCTTGTTAAAGCGGAATCTCTTTCAGCCCATCCTGGAGGTTTAAATCTTTGCAAACACTTCCTTCAAAGCTCTGGGATTTGCCTTCTTGACTGCCTAGAGACAGTCCTCATTTTCTGCCAAATGACAAAGATGCTGAAGAGGTTCTGAGAAAGCTGGACCATACAAAGAGGGGGTGGGAGGTCCCCTCCAGGCACTGCTGGCTGTAGCTACGCTGCACAGCACATCACTCATGCAGAGCCCGGACTTCAAAGGAACAACACATTCAAGTTCAAATCAAAGCGCTATTCATTGAGAACATTTTGCGTTGCGGCTATCGAGTACCGTGTGTACTTGCAGAAGCTAGAATTTCCATGAAAGGAACAGCGGGCTGCAGACTGCGTCACTTAAAAGTGACGAGCTGTTCTCAGAGAGGGAGGAAAATGAAGGCCAGGAGCAGTAAGGTGAAAGAGAAAAGCAAGTGCCTGAGCACTGCGGAGGAGGATGGGTGGGAATCAGAGCTCTGCCTGGCTGCAGCCTCCTCTTCTCCTTTCTCAGCAGTGAGGGAGGCCTGGCCGACTCCTGGGGCTCAGGAAAGCCATTTACCTCAGGTTAGTGCGATGGGTCCTCCAACCGTCTTCCTTCTCTTCTGCCTGAGACGATTCCCTGCAGTGCAGAAAAGCCATGCGTTATATTAAGATCTGATTTCATTGAGAGAGAGAACACGTTCATATGTATATGTGCATACATGGTCAGGAGTTGAGTCAGGTATCTTCCTGTCTTTCTCTCCACCTCAGTTTTTGAGACACGGACTCTCCTTGAACCTTGAGCTCACTGATTCAGCTAAACTTGACTGGCCAGCACATCCCAAAGACCCTGCCTCCACCTTCCAGAACTCACTCGGATGATAGGCTTGTGTGCAGCTTTTTTTTTTTAAAAAAATATTTATTTATTTATTAAGTATACAATATTGTGTCTGTCTGTATGCCTGCAGGCCAGAAGAGGGCACAAGACCTCACTACAGATGGTTGTGAGCCACCATGTGGTTGCTGGGAATTGAACTCAGGACCTTTGGAAGAACAGGCAATGCTCTTAACCACTGAGCCATCTCTCCAGCCCCCTTGTGTGCAGCTTTTTACATGGGTACTGGGGATCAAACCCAAGTTCTCAGCAAACATTGAACCAATTGAACCTTTTCCTCATTATATCTCTTTGTCTTCTAATATTCTGGATTTTTTTTTACTTTTAGGTAATTTTTTATAGTAGTGCCTCAGAGGAGATCTGTTGCAGGATATTTGATTAGACTATGAAACTCTGAGACCATGTTCATAAAATTAAACTTGAATCAGTCAGCAACTAGTTGACAAGAATGAGCCACAGAGAGAACAGAGGAGCCAGGAATATGGATAGAGAGATGCCCCGGAAGGAGGTGGGAGGGACTGAGAGATTCGTAGTCATTTTTGATTGGGATGAGTGGAGAGTTGCTTCTCTGGTTGGGTCTCCAACCAAAAAGGAAGGTCAGCTCTTTACTTCTCGGCTTCTCTGATCTAGCAGTTTTTCATCCCAACATTTGACCTCTAAGTCTTTATTGGTAAATAGAATGATAGAGACTTAATTAAAACCTCTATTTGGCAGCCTTGGCCATAGCCGGTGGCATGGGATTGGAAATCCCACCAGGTGTCTGAGCAGTTGGGTTCTGACTGAGGGCCCTTGAGACGCAGATGATAGTTGAAATATCAGTAGATTCGGGTGTAACCCATAAGCAGATCTAAAAACAACAGCCATCACTGCAGAGTTAGTATTTCCTGGAGATCTGTTAAAAATGCAAATTCTTGGGTCCCATCTCAGTGATCCTTACTCCAGGTTGGGAATTTGGGAGACCTGTGTTTCACTAGCTTCACCTGACTCTGGTATCCCTGACTGTTGGCAGAGTGAATGGGTTTCCAATGTATAGAATAGACATATCAGTAAGTGAACATATATGAGGTGTCCTGGAGAGTCTACTGCTGTGGGAATTCATCCAACCAATAGCTTTTGGGGGGCGTCCTGGACTGGGGGATGTGGTCTTCTGCCTGCTGACAGAAGCTTTTAAGAGAGAGGAGGGGGCTCTCTCGCTTGGCTCTCTTGGGTGGTGGTCAGAGTTCTGTTGGCAGCTCCCAGAGCCTGCAGAGGGCCGCACCAGCTCCCTACCTTGTTGTTCGTGAGTGTTTCCCCAATAAATATTTGATACTTCCCTTTATTTTGGGCTCTTGTGGACTCACCTATTCACACTTATAGTCTATTAACAGGAGACTCCCCAAAATAATCGTGTCTGAAGATTCTGAAGATAACGCTATAGTGGAAGCCACAGAGAGAGGTGGTATTAAATTAAAAAGCAGAGTAAACCACACTGACAAACCTTATCTATGCTTCATTCTTCATAAACAATTGAATGATTATTTTACAGCTCTTTCTGACTCTTGTAGATTTTTTGCCAAATCCTCTTATTTCCTTATCTTGACAGATCACCCTGGGATGGGGGTGGGTGTCATCCGGACTCTTTTACTTCATGGGTGAACTTAGGTGAATTATTTAATTCCTCTGGAGAAGAATATGGGATGCCACACCTTTGAGGCGATCCGGGAGGACATGCCCTGACTGGGGCAGTGAGAGAATGAAGGAAAACAATACATACAGAAGAGCTGGGTGTGAACTGGGCCATCTGATGGAGAAGCTGCAGAATCCTGGAAGCTCAGTGTTGTTTATTATATACAACTGAGCAGAAAGGAAGAGCTACTGTATACAGCTGGACAAGGAGTCAGTGTTTATCTGTTATTACATACAGATAAACAAGGTGGCGGGGTTATTACATTCAGATAAATAAGGAAGTGGGGTTATTACATACAGATACACAAGGAGGCAGGGTTATTACATAAAAATAGACAAGGAGGAGGGGTTATTACATAAAGATAAACAAGGAGGCAGGCTCACAGCATATAGCTGCACCCAGGGGATAGGTTTAATCTCAGCAGTTGGCTCTATAGAAGAATAGTCTTTAGGTCATAAATATAACGAGAGGGAGAACGCTGTGGACATTTTCTACACATATCATCAACAGCTGCACTTGGAAGACTTCACCATCCCCCGAGTCTCACCTTAGGGCAAGTGCTTTGCTCTTTTTTTCATGGGTCTGGTGCTAGGGTCCTTGAGATGAATGCGCCCACATCGACAGCACACATTCACCCAGGACTTCATTCCCTCAGGGTTTCCTCCCTGTCCTCCAGGGAGATGTCCCCAAACCACTTCCATTGTGAGAACTAAGTGAGCTGGTGTACCCTTGGAGCACTAGTGAGCTTGAGTAGAAAGTAGATGCTCAGCTCCTCTTTTCCTGTGTAGCTGGGGACCCCACGGTAGCAGTAGTTTCTGTCCTCCAGCCTGCTGGGGTAGATAATTAGTCCCCGAGCTCATCAGAATGTGTGCAATACAGAAGCCAAAAAGTAACCTGATGTATTTATTATCTGTTCGGAAGCCTTGACAATGAAAGGCAGATGGGAAGGGCCGTGAGCAAGGTTGCTCAGCGTTTATTTGAAAGTCACATGTGATTTCCCATTGAAATTTCAAGCTGCAAGAAATATCAGTAAACCCAGCTGCTGCCGAAGGCAGCAGTCCGACATCATATCATTGCAAGGAACAGCCAGTGAAGCTCCAGGGATAAGGTTACCATGAAGAACGAGCACCACGAGTTCTGTTTCCTGCCGGGAATGCTGCAACCTCACAGCTGGACAAGGCTGGGTCAGCGCATATGTGATGAGGACCAGTTGGACAGAAGCTTTCCACTAAAGACCTCCAGGAAAGCGCTCTTAACCTTCGCGCAGAAGAATCACCTGGGGAGCTCCTGCTTCACCCCCAGAGATCTTTATTCTCTCAGTAGAAAATGGACCTCTAGTTCTTTATTGTTATCAGATTTTCCAAGTGAGTGGCGCACACTGCAAGTGGTCACACACACAAAAGAATTTCTCTGCCCTGAATTGTGGACATTTTAGAATTGATAACCCCTTTGGAGCTTATGTCGTGTAAGATGTCTTAACATTTTTTTTTTTCTCTTCTTAAGAGAGAAGATGATTGCCTTTAAGATAAACCCATGGCACTTTCTTTCTCATGAACATATTCAGGTTTGGCAAAACTACAAGACTCAGAAAAAATCGGAAGATAATCACCCACAATATGAATAGCAGTTCACTGCTTACTGAATCATAGAAAAGGTTTTTGAGTGTATTTTATTCCATTCTCTACTGTTTAATGCCACCTCTCATGGAAAATTTAACTGGAATGCAAGGGAAGAGAGACGAAATGTGTACATAGGGATGGCCTTGGATTTATGTGTGTCTCTAAAACAACTTGTTAGTATGCTTGCACACTCAATCAGTAATCAATTTCCAGACAATACAATACTCAATTAAGGCCCTGATTAGAGTACAAATTGATACTTGTCCCAAGACCAGGCTGGCCTCAAACTCAAAGAGTTTTTATACACATAAAATAAAAATATATTTTAAAAAAATCGTAGGGGCCGGGTGATGGTGGCGCACGCCTTTAATCCCAGCACTCGGGAGGCAGAGGCAGGCGGATCTCTGTGAGTTCGAGACCAGCCTGGTCTACAGAGCTAATTCCAGGACAGGCTCCAAAGCCACAGAGAAACCCTGTCTCGAAGAACCAAAAAAAAAAAAATCGTAGGGGGTAGGTCTTGGCATACACATTACAAGGTTGGAATAGTCAAGGGATTTATGATGTTGTGATGGGGGTGAAAAATGCATAAGCAGAGAATTTGTCCATCTATGTGCTTTCTGATTCTGTTGCTTTTGATGTCGTGAACATAGTTGATGGTCTGGAGAGCCACCTCAAGGTGATGCTGGAGGAAGGGTTAGGTCCAGGCCTAGTTAACTTGACCTGCACTATGTACTGAGGCAGACTCCAGAGGGATATAGTAAGTAAGGCATCTTTAACGCCCATGTTATAGCAGGGAATTACAAACTGAATGGTTTAAACCACAGATGTTTATTTCTATAGTTCTGCACCAAGTTCAGGATCAAGACATTGGCCTATCTCTGGCTTCTGGGAAAGACCTTCTAGTTCTGACTTGCAAGTGGTCACCTTCTCATTATGTCCTTGCATGAGAGAGCCATGTAGTCTCGGTGTGGGACAATTGTCTATATTCTGTCAATTATGTTTTAAATAAATGCTGATTGGCCAGTAGCCAGGCAGGAAGTATAGGCGGGACAACCAGACAGGAAGTAGAGGCGGGTCAATGAGAACAGGAGAATTCTGGGAAGGAGGAAGCCCATTTCTCCCCAGTCTTGTCCCAACCACAGAAGAAAGAGGATGTGATTACCCCGCTGAAAAAGGTACCAAGCCATGTGGCTAACATAGATAAGAATAATGGGTTAATATAAGTTATAAGATTTAATAAGAAGTCTGAGCTAATGGGCCAATCAGTTTATCATTAATATAGACCTCTGTGTGATTTTTTTGGGGGCTAAACGGCTGTGGGACCTGGTGGGAGGACAGAAACCAGCCTGGACAGAAACCCAGACAACATTGTCTCTCTTTTTGCAGGGACAGTAATTCCATGTGGAGGCCAACCTTATCACTTCATATAAATTTAATTCCTCTTCAAAGGCCCTAATACCAAATACATGGAATGAGTTTTTGTGTTAATTTGATTGACCGTTATAGCAAAATACCATAGATAGGGGGCTTATGAGCAACTGAAATAGATGTCTCACTGCTCTGAGACCAGAAATCCAAGATCCAGGCATCAGATACTTAGAATCTGATGAGGGCTGACTTCCTGGATCACAGGTGTCACCTATGGCTGTCTCCTCATGCGGTAGAAGAAACAAAGTTCCTTACAGAGATCTCTTTTACAAAGACATTAATTCCACTCAGGAGGAAGAGGCTGACCACAATCACCTGTCAGAGAACCCATTTTTTTATGCCATCCTCTTGAGAGTTAGGAATTCAGTACATGAATGGAGGGGGCATCAGTAGTTGGGGTGGGGAGTGTTATAAACGTCACGGGTGTAATAAGTCATCAGGGCACGCCGACCCTGACTCGGGGACTCTGAGGCCGGGGACTCTGAGGACAGATTCCTTAAACGAATGGGAACTGCCGCAAAGTGTGTTGTTTTAAATATCTCACCACTGATGATTTCATAAATGCGTTGGAAGAGCAAACCAGAAAGTCTGCCTAGAAGTTAGCAGAAGTGAAACAAAACCAGGGAAGGAGAAATACAGGTGAGATAAACAGTGGAGATTCAGGAGTTTCCACGTTTGGGCAGAAGCAGACAATGAAAGTGGAGAAGCAGCAGAGCAGGGGTCAAGAAGGTTGGAGAGGCGGCTCAGGTAAGAGCTCTGGCTACGCTTCCCGAAGACGTGATGTGGGTTCCAAGCACCCACATCAGTTGACTCATAACTGCCTGGAGCTCTAGTCTTGGAAGAGCTGATGCTCACCTCTGGCCTTCATACACCAATGTGCCGGACACTCACTCAGACACAGACACATTAAAAATACTATCATTAGGGCAAAGACATTTTCCAATCCTGGACAGGATGAAGGAGACAATATCTTCACTGAGAAACAAACACCCTGGAGGCATCTTAGAAATGACAGTTCTTCTTGTTGCGGGATCTAGAGAGAGAGAGAGTTCAGGAATATGGATTTGTGAGGTATTGCTTTAGACCTCACTGCTTGAAAGAGCGATTCCTATACTCAACTAGCCAATGATAGCAGCCTGATTGATGTGCCTCAAGAGGGAAATACTCACAAAAATAACCCATTTAGATTCGAGGCATAGCACCAGACATAACAGAGTACAAAATAATAGCAAGTGGGGCAAATAATAATTCATGGAGGAAATAGCTCTTTTCTATGTGTCCCACGGAAAGGAGACCGGGGAAGCCTGCCACCTAGGCTCGGTGGAAGTCCTTACTAAGGGGAACTCTGACCTTGTCAGGATCTAGTAGATCTCCAAAGAGGAAGTTAGGGAAGGGCAGTCATGGGGTCTTGAGTGTGAGAGACAGTCAGAGGGTAGTTTGAGGGCATGACTGACAGAATTTGTAAAGCTGATAAGTGACTGGCCTGGAACATCCCCGTGTAGCGCCCCCCGTGACCTTGACTTTCTGTTCCTTCTAAGTGTGTGCTGCCCTGCCTGGTTTATGGGGCTCTGTGAATCAAACCCAGAGCCTCATGCAAGCCAGGCAAGCACTTTTGTTCACCCTACCAACGGAGCTACACCCCCCGATTCAAGGAGGTTTTATCCTAGAATAGATGGGTTTGAATGAGCTGTTATTAAAATTATGCAAGTTTAGGCAGTTTGTGTTGCATAACGTGGCCTGATGGGATTTGTCTGTTCTACAAAGCTTGTTTACAAATTATGGCTTCCACTTAAGTTCCCATTGCAGCATGTAGCGCAGTGTTCGTGTATGTACTCCATAGACGCTGGACTGAACTAGTAAGTCAGCTATTAGAGAGAAACAAGGAGTTTCGCATGCCTGCACTTGTAAGTTTAGGGCTGTGGATTGCTGAAAATGTGGATTCTTAAGTTGGATTTGATGGTCTAGATTTGGGGCAGGTGGTCCAGGGACTTCCCTGTTGAGGAATACTAGCACAGCTGTCTGGTGAGAAGAATGTACTTTAGTGTTGTTGGGTGGTAGTGGCACACGCCTCGAATCCCAGCACTTGGGAGGGAGGCAGACGCAGGTAGATCTCTGAGTTTGAGGCCAGCCTGGTCTACAGAATGAGTTCCAAACAGGGATACACAAAGAAACCCTGTCTTGAAACCCTACTGCCCCTCACACACACAAAGACTTTCAGTTTTAATATGAGGGAAAAGACAAGACCTCAGAACTGTCTTTTAACACTTGGAGAGAAAGGCTTGATAAATGATTTCAGGTGATCTAAGAGTGCCATTTCCTTTACATCGAGCTGACTGACGGGAAGAAGCAGAGTGAACTGTGTATCTCAGAGTGCATGACCACTCGGCGAACCATGCATCTGCACACAGAGCACAGTTGTGAGT
This sequence comes from Microtus ochrogaster, assembly GCF_000317375.1. NCBI lineage: Eukaryota > Metazoa > Chordata > Mammalia > Rodentia > Cricetidae > Microtus > Microtus ochrogaster. Next base: position 29,270,630 of record NC_022027.1, read on the forward strand.
GCATGCGGGTGAAGGGGAGAATGGAGGGAAAGAAACTGAAGCAATATTGTCACAGGAAGACACTCTTGATTACATCTGGTCACAGCAAATGCTGTCAGGATATTCTAAATTGTCTGCTTTATCAAGTATTTTTATTGAGGTGAAATTCACACAACACCAAACTGGCTGTTTGAAAGCAAACATTAGGTGTTCCCCGAGGTTGTGCCGTTACCACCAACTTCTAGCTCAGAAATATTTCAACACCGTGATGAAAACCTTCTCTTGAAACAGCTCCTTCCAGTACTTTCTCTCTGTAGGTCCTTCCAGCCACCACAGCCTCTGCCTTGGTGGGTTTCCCTTTCTGAATATCTCCCCAGAGGGCCATCATACCATGTGTGACCTTGTCTGCCTGGCTTCTTTCACTTAGCCAGTGTTTCTGAGGTTTTCCCCAGTGCCGCATGGACCCACGTACAATTCATTCCCTTTTATGCTAGTGATGTCCTACTTAAGGGCAGACCCCCCTTTTTTTAATTGATTGATTGATTTGTTTATTTGTTTGTTTTTATTTACCCATCTGAAAACATTTGGGACTTTTTGGCTATTTTGAACTGTGCATTGTTTGTGTGCAGGTACCTGTTGAGAGTTTTTTTCTTTCTTTTTCTTTCTTTCTTT
>NC_022027.1:29271380-29293701 GCF_000317375.1 Microtus ochrogaster
TTTTTTTTTTTTTTTGAGTTTACCTCAGACTAGAGTTGCTGGATCAGATGGTAAGTCTGTGTATAATTTTTTTTTAAAGAAATGTCAAATTATTTCCCAGAGTGGCTGAAACATTTTACGCTGAATCGGAAGTAGAGAAAGATTTAAAGTTCCCCACACCCGACAGCTGTTATTTATTAGCTTTTAGCTGCAGCCATCCTCTGAGGAGTGTACCGCTCCTTGTGATTTTGATTTACCTCTCCCTGAAAGCTAATGGCCAGTATTTGATTTGCTTGTTGATAATTTGTATTTATTATTTGGAGAAATGTTTATTTGAGACTTTTGTCCATTTTAAAATTTTGGGGTTTTTTTTGATGTAGTTATATTATAAAAGTTGTGTGTGTGTGTGTGTGTGTGTGTGTGTGTGGTGTTGCTGTGGATTGAAGCATTGAGTACATTCTTTCTCTCTCCTTTTAATTTTGAAGTAGGAGCTCACTAAGTTGTCCAGGCTGTCCTTGAATTTGTGTTCCTTCTGCCTCAGTCTCCCCAGTAGCCTGATTACAGGCCAGCTATTGCACCAGGCCTGGTATGAGAGTTCTTTAAATAGTCTGGATGCCAGGCCTTTGACGGATATGATTTGTATATATTTTCTTTCAGTCTGTGAGTCATTCTAATTATTTTAGATAGATTTGAAATCATCCTTATTCTATCAACAAACTCACTCTATTGCATTCTAATATCTTTTGTTCTTTGTTTAATTTAACTGTATCTGTCTATTCTTTGAGAATTTCATACATGTGTACAATGCATTCCCATCATAGCTGCACATTCTGGTGGACAAACAGGCTAGGGCCAGCCACAAATGCATGAAAACTAAAATTATAATTTCCTCCTTTTTAAAATTTTTTATGTGTGCTGGTGTTTTGCCTGCATGTGTCTCTGTGAAGGTGCCAAATCCCCTGGAACTGGAGTTATAGACAGCTGTGAGCTGCCATGTGGGTGCTCGGAATTGAACCCAGGCCCTCCAGAAGAGCAGGCAGCACTCTTACCCACCAACGCCCCTCTCCAGGCCCTGTAATTCCCTCCTTCTTAATCCTAGTAAATGCAGGAAACAAGTTGCTCACGGGAACCTGTTTTGGAATGCATAAGTGGAAAAAGAAAAAAAAAGGAGATTCATAATTGCTTTTCTAGAACAAATGTCCAGATTGTTTTTTTTATAAAAGGAGGGGGGGGATTTGCGAGAGGTGGTGGTTCATACCTTCAATCCCAGCACTCAGAGAGATCATTCCCTAAAGCTGGAGTTCTAGTAGTTGGTTGCTGGGAGCCCATAGAAGGAATCGACGCTTCGCCTATTTTCCAGGGAAGGAAGCTGATTGGCCCAGCTGAGGTTACATGCTCTCTGGAGTTGGGGCGGGGCTTCTTGGTTTGATCCCCTTCACCGTGGCTTTGTTTAGAGTGCTGCAATTCCTGCAGAGTCCTTCCGAGTAAAAATTGGGGTGTTCTAAACAGCAACTATTGGTGTCCCCATCTACGCCTCTGCAGGCGGCACTGGAAGCTTCTGGGTCCTTGTTTCCACCTGCACACGTGGTGGGGAGAGAGCTCTCTGAGCTCAAGTCCAACGTGGCTCAGGCCCCTCGTTCCATCCCCTTTGTCCTGGTTCTGTTCTGAGGCAAAATTCTGTTCCAGTGTTGATAGGCGATCCGTGGATAAAATCATGACTGTGAGCAGTGGTGGTCAGGCAAGGCTTAATGGAGGTGAGGGCAGGGAGAAGAACAAGGGGTGTGCGTGTGGAGGGGGCGGTGCTGGAGGAAGTACACAGTTCTTACCTGATCCCTGCTTTCCCCACAACCCAGTTTACCCAAGAACAGCAAGCCTGTCATCCACAAGGGGCTGAGGAAATGCGACATTGGGAAGGTAAGGTCTGACAGGCGCTAGTCGGTTGAAACATCCATCGTCCCTTTAGTGCTCAGTCTAACTGGCGCCCTGTAGGTCTGTACTCTGCTGGGAGTGGATGGCGCTAAAGTAGGCTTTCTCTGTGAGGAAGCCTTCTAATCGGAAGTGAAATAGCAGAGAAAACGAAGAGTCAAGGTTTATTTGGTGCCTGGCCCCTCGGTTCTGGTCCGTGATTGGTTGGCTTGTTGTTTTGGGCCTGTGGTAAGGCTGCACACCATGGTAGTAGCTTCTAGCCAGCTGCAAAGACTCACATTGCAGGAAACACAGGAGGTAAAGGAGGAATTGGAGTCCCACAGCCCTTTTCAAGGCCACACCAGTCCCTCCAGGACCCAAGCTTTGTGTCTAGCTGAGGACTTAGCCTTTATATCGTGAGCTTTTGGGGGTAGAGAGCATCCCAGATTCAGAGGAAAGCAGGGAAGGAGGGCAGCAGAAAGGAAGTGTCTCCACCTTGCAATGTTAAGCTGCAAGAGACTCTCTGCTCCTGTAACCAGCCCCAGCATCTTCCTAGAATCATTAAAGTTGGACCACCTTGGATCTTGTCCGTTCATGCTCCAATTCTCCAACTTCCCCCTCCCCTCACCTGCCCACGGCTCTCCTCCACGCTGTTGTTCAAGCTCATTGTATCCTTTTCAACACAGATGGGGAGCCCTAAAGCTTGCCTTCACTCACTGAGGGCCGGTCAGCAATACGGGTCAAGCTGGGAAAACCATTCGCCAGGTACCCTGGCACCTGAAAAGGGAATTGGGAAGGGCAGAAGCTCACAGGTAGGAGGATGGGGGCACAGATCTGCCCATGCCCCTCCTGAGACAACAGTACTGCTTTGAGTCCCACTTTAGATCTGCTCAGCTGCTTGACAAGGGCGGTAGGAAAGGCTTCTGTGCTGGACCAGAGATGTATCTGTGATTCTTGTCAACACTTGATTGGGGGCAGAGAATGGGTTTTCCCCCAAGGACTGTGCTCAGTGTGTCTGTCTACCAGGGCTAGAAGAACAGACTCAGACCTATCCATTTTGTAGACAGAGACTACTCTTTGTTTCCCAACTGCTCAGCCCTGAATAATCACACAGAAACTATATTAATTACAACACTACTTGACCCATTAGCTCAGGCTTCTTATTAATGAACTCTTATATCTTAAATTAACCCATTTCGATTCCTCTTTGTATTGCCACAAGGCTGTGGCTTACTGGAAAGTTTCCAGGCCCTTCTCCTTCGGCAGCTACATTGTATCTCTGACTCCACATACTCTCTCTCTCTCTTTCAGCCTGGCTATAGTCTGCCCTGCTACAGGCCGACACAGCTTCTTGATTAAGCAATGGTAAAAAAAAATAAAAATAAAAAAAATAAAACGTATTCACAGCATACAGAGGGGAATCTCACATCACATCCATGTTCCAGGGCACCGAGTAGGTTTTAAGGGTGAACAAGCATTCCCTACCTAAAATATTGTGGAGAGAAATGATACAGTAATGGTGGTGTAAAAAGATATCACCAGAGGCAAGCCTGCTGGGTTTGCTTCTCTCAGCACAACACTGCGTTGCTGTGTGCCTTTGGAAAAGTTACTTTACCTCTCTGTGCTTTAGTCTCCTCCTTTGTGAAATGGCTTGTACAAAAGGACTTCTTTTCAGGACTGTTTGTGGGAGGCATTGAGTTAACATGGGGGTTCAGAACAGTACCTGGCACCAAGTGAGCAGTGAGCTGTTTAGTAATATTGCTCTCCCCAAAGCTGTTATCTGTGGTATCTTGGGAAGCTCTGCAAAGCTGAAGTTACAGAATGTAGAGTTTGTGGTATTAGAGCTTTGGAGCCAGAACAAGTGACGAGGTAGAAGGATACAGATGACAACATGGGCCAGTGTGGGCTCAAGGCTGGGTTCAGGGCAAATGGTTATAACTGCCTGGCAGGGACAGGCCAGTGAGGCGTCCTTGTGCTACTGGCTTTGGGGGAGGGGCCAGGAGTTGACCTGGGGTCCTGGAGCCAGCAGCCATTGGATGTCGCAGAAGGCAAGAGAACTGTACATGGAAAACACAGAGCCTGGATAAGGTGGCCTCAGAAAAAGTAACACTGGCTGGGGCCCAAAGCAGTTCCTTTATTAACCAATGATAGTCACAGCAGACAGAGGGGAATCCCACATCAAGAAAAAGCTGGAATGAGATGAAGTCTATTCTTGGCATTTCTGTCTCAAAGATCAAGTCCCCTCTGACCTGGTGCCCAAGCTCTTCCCACTGAAGGTGCTGGCAAGAGCCCTTCACCCTTGCCTTCAGCCTTGTCTCCCAGCCTTGCCCCCCAGCATTGCCCTCAGCCTTGCCCCCCAGCATTGCCCTCAGCCTTGCCCCCCAGCATTGCCCTCAGCCTTGCCCCCCAGCATTGCCCTCAGCCTTGCCCTTCTTGCTCCCCAGTCTTGCCGCTTTGCCTCGCCCCCTAGTTTAGCCCCCCAGTCTGTTCCCCCAGCCTTGCTCCCTAGTCTTGCCCTCTAGCCTTGTTCCTTAGCCTTGCTCCCCGGCCTGAAAGTTGCCTTTACCTACCAACTCTCCAGCAAAATTCTTGTTACTCGAGCACAGGAATCAGTGTCTGCAGTGCTCAGGAGGAAAGCTAACAGAAAGGAATTAACCCCACCCTGACAAAATTACAGATAGCCACCAACTGTTGCCTGAAGCTTCTGGACTTCAAGAAGGTAACAAATGTCTATTCTAATCTAGGCATTCTTTTCTTCTTCTTCTTCGTCTTCTCAAGAAGGTAACAAATGTCTATTCTAATCTAGGCATTCTTTTCTTCTTCTTCTTCGTCTTCCTGAGACTTGGTCTCACTCTGGTTGTCCTGGAATTCCTTCTGCAGACCAAGCTGGCCTTGAACTCAAAGAGATCCACCCACCTCCGCTTCCCAGGTGCTAGAATTGAAAGTGTGCACCACTATGCCTTGCTTGATAAAGTTATTCTTTTTTTAATTTTTTTATTGATATTTATTGAGCTCTACATTTTCCTCTGCTCCCCTCCCTGCCTCTCCCCTCCCCCCTTCAAGCCTCCTCCAAGGTCCCCATGCTCCCAATTTACTCAGGAGATCTTGTCTTTTTATACTTTCTACTTCCCCTGTAGATTATATCTATGTAAGTCTCTCTTAGTGTCTGCATTGTTGTCTAAGTTCTCTGGGACTGTGGTTTGTAGGCTGGCTTTCTTGGCTTTATGTTTAAAAACCACCTATGAGTGAGTACATGTGATAATTGTCTTTCTGTGTCTGGGTTACCTCACTCAAAATAATGTTTTCTAGTGATGTAGGTATGCTTAATGGAAGAAGGTGATGGGGTGATTATGGTTGGGTTTTATACCTTTGATAGAGTTATCAATGACTCTGAAAAGGGCCTGAGAACCCCCAAATGCTAAGGACATTGCCCCAACCTATCTTGGCTAAGGCAAGAAACTAAAGTAGCAGGTAAATATCTAGGCTCGTTGAAGGAAAGAGCCTTCAGAGAGATCAGTGAGTTCTGTTGTAGGTGAGCAGGCCTGCATTTGGACTACACAGGCATGTTTGCTTGTTCTGCTCCAAGTATGGAACCACTGATTTTTCTGGAGTGTAGAGGAAACTTGGCTTTCCTCCCAGCAACATGGCCCCCGTGGTGGTTTGTAGGTAGCAGCATCCATTGTAGGGGTGTGTGTGGTTGGAAGCACGAAGAGACTAAGGCAGCTTCATCCTGGTTGTAGGTGAGATTGGAATCTGCTGAGTCAGGGGTTTGGGCATCCTGCCTGCCAGAGCTTTCTAGAACAGGAAGTTCTTACCCCGTAGTGTAGTATCACCAAGAGAGTGAGCATCTATTTTCAAAGCTCCTGCCTTCCTCACCACCTCCCCCCTTTCCTACTGCAGTCTGCCTCCTCCATCCAATCTCCCAGAATGCTTCACTCTGCCATAATGAGATGCTCGGCTGCCGCGCAGCCACTGAGATCTGGAGATGGATGGGGTCTCCTGTACTGCCCTGAGAGGGATGTTAAAAAGACATTGTATTCATGAAAGCCGGCTAGAGGAGGCAGAGGGATGGAGAGCCTGACAACACACAGAAGCCATTGTCCAAGGAAAATAGTTATTCTTTCTGCCCATCTCCTGCTAGCTGCAGTAATTGAAGACATGCTATATTCATGGAAGTCACCACAAGGGTCAGGCATTGTTTAGACTGAATTGGAAAATTATTCCTTCTGAGATTGAATTAAATGCAACATCATTAGGACTTGATTAGCTCCATGTGGAGTAAGGAGAGAAAATCCAATTCAGAGACTATGTGGTAAGGAATGAATTCGTTTTTTTATTCAAACCCTGTTAATTCCCTAGGCAGGTGTAATCTCCTCAAAGTAAAAGGCCTTGGTAGAAAGGAAGCAGCCAGCTTAAGCACCTCATATCTGCTTTAGAAAAAAACGAACAAACAAACAGTTAGTTAAAAAGGTCTATGTGAATGCAGCCTGATAGCTGTGTGACAAGAAATCTTGGAAGTTAGAAATATTTAAAAAAAAATAAATGAAAATTCCTTTATTGCTACTAGAGGCAAAACAAATTCATTGCTGAATGCAGCCCAACGGAACCTGGATGTTCAGTCTAATCAGAAGATTCTCAGTGCTGTTAAAGGATCCTTGGATGCCTGCTTCATCTAGAAAGATTTTAGTTGAAATTATCCTTGAGCTGGGAAGTAGCTGACTGTACCCCCCCAGCCATGCTTCGGGTTACCACAGAAAGAGGTCTCAAGCAGTGGGAGCTCAGATCCTTCTTCTTGCTTCACTCCCCTAGTGCTAGAGGTTATTTTATAGTCGTGACCCTGTCACCCTTAACTACTCCTTGATGAAATTATTCCTGTTTTTATAGACGAAGGAACTGAAACCCAGCCAATCTGGTGTATTGATTTTCCTGTTAGACAAGCCCTTGCTATGTAGCCCATGCTGGCCTTATCATCCTCCTGCCTCAATGTTCTGACTGCCATCGTGCTTGGCTCAGCTAAGCTGAGTGTGCTCATTTGATGCTTGTCAATGGAGGGTCTGCCTAAATCCAACTTGGCTCGTGGGCATTTGCTTTCTCTTCCAGTTTACTGATTATGGGGTCTAAAGCAGGACTGGGAGGGATGCCCAAGGCCAGTGAAAAGCTAGGTGCTTTAGTATGTGTTTGTAATCTCAACACTGGGAGGGTGGAGTCAGGCGGAATCTCTGTGACGTAGCCTTTCTAGGTGACCAACAGGTTCAGTATGACATACTATTTAAAAAAAATATTGTGGAGAACAATTAAGGACGGTACTTGATAGCACCCTCTGGTCTCTACACATGTGCACTCAAGTGCATGCTTTTACACACATACACACAAACGTGCACACACAGAGTGATGTTAATAACTGTGGCTCTCAAGGAAGAGAAATTACTTCAAAGTACAAAGAAGAGAAATTATTCATCATGGGAACACAATATGAGTCTCTAGTCATAGAAAATCTTCTAGAATGTATTACAATTGGCTTCTTTTTTGGATGCCTACTTTCTATACTTCCGTGTGAATTCCCAATATGAGCACAACTTTTTCTTGATTAGGCAAATGTTTGCATCTTCTGTCACAGTAGGCTATGTTGGTTGTGTTGGTGGCTTGTCTCAGTGAGCATGCTCTTGCATCCCTGTCTCTCCCTTCACTGTGCATTTTAGAGGCTAGAGAAGAAAGAATGCAAGTATCCCTGTTAAGTTTTTGTTGTTGTCATAAAGAACAGAGCAAAAGCGACTTGGGAAGAAAAAGGTCTATTTGGTGTTCATATTTCAGCCTATCATCTAGGAAATCCAAGGCAGGAACTTTGAGGTAGGCTCTGAACCCAGATATTTTAGAGTCATGATGATTACTGGCTTCTTCCCCATGGGGCAAGTTTGCTTTCTTATACAACCCAAGAACATGGTTCCAGTGAGCTGGGTTCGGCTTCATCAATCATTAATCAAGAAGATGCCCCACAGACAAGACCACAGGCCAATCTGATGGAGGCAAGCCCTCAAAGACATTCCCCCTTTCTCAAGTAACTTTAGTGTGTGTCGTGTTGCCAAAAACCAACCACTACAGCAAGTAATTAAATATAGTGACTATCCAGCAAGGGACTACTTAGCTAAGGGGAAAGGAAAAAGATGGTGAGAGAATCAGCCTGTGACGGAATGTGACTGGTGCTGCAGCCATATCAACAACCTCACCATTAGGGGACATTCACTGGGCTTGTGTTCTGGGACCCAGAGTCTAAGTGTCAACCATTATTACAAGATTGAACCATGCTATGCCAAGTATTATAAATAACCACAGAGTCAATTGTTTTGTTTTTTGTTTTTCGAGATGGTTTCTCTGTGTATCTTTGGAGCCTGTCCTGGAATTCACCCTGCAGGCCAGGCTGGCCTTGAATTCACAGACGTCTGCCTGTCTCTGCTTCCCAATGTAGGGATTAAAGGCTTGTACTATCACCATCCAGCTTGTTTTCACTATTTGGAGAAAATGACAAAAGTGATCCCCAGGCAAAAATATCTAGTGAGGAGCAGATTCAAGAGGGGTCTTAACAATTCTGTGTGTTAATTTAAAAAAAAGTCTTTAGGAGATATGTTATAAATACTTACCTTTTATTTTTATTCTTTGTCTGTGTGTGACTGTGTGTATGCATGACCTCCTCCCTCGGGAGAGGCAGAGGATCCCCAGATCTGAGTTAAGAGGCTATTACGAGCCGCCTGACATGGGTGCTAGGAACGGAACTTAGTTCTTTGCAAAAATAATACTCTTTCTTAACCACCGAGGCACCTCTCCAGCTTCTCATTTTGAGGATGTATTATAGATACAATGGTGGCTCATGAGGAGAAGGAAGCATCAGTTAAAGTGTATTTTAAGCTGGCGTCCCGCTAACATCAGTTCTATGAGTTACCTGCTTGTGACTCTGAGGAAATCAAGTTTCCTGCCCTCTATGAATACATTTAAATTTTTATTCGGTTTCATTTCCATATCCTTAATCCTCACTTAGCCTATTTTTGATAACTTGCGGAGTTCACGTACTTTCTCTGGAATCAAAGGTTACATTAATTCCTCCACGCTACTTTTTCTTTCTTCCTCCAAACCTTACCAGGGACACATTTGTCTATCAGCAAAACTAGGCAGGTCCAATTCTATTCCCGTCTCCAGGGCTAAGCTGTTTTCCATTCCATAGCCCAAACCTAGCACACATGGGACACGCATATCTATTGGGATTTGTAATATGGAGAGCAAAGTTTAAAGCCAAAAACGTGTGCTCTTCTTGCTCTCACTGGACTTCCATATCAAATTCTCATCTGGTCCTCAGTTCCAAATGGATGTTATGGAAATCGATACAATATAACTAACAAAATAGGAAGTTGCTGATTAAACACTCAGTGATTTGTTCATATTGTTTCAAATCTGTAACCAAGCCGCAATGAAGTGTCACGTTGCACTCCCAAGCCTTTCTATCCCAGTCCCCAAGACATTCAATTATTCTCCCCTGGGATTTGAATTTAAAAGATATTATTTCAGGAGACATCTCTACAGGGACCTTGTTATTTGGGAATGTTACCGAATGAGGAAAAATTAAAATAACATAATATATTGAAAGATTCCTCACTGGATATCATGAAAAGGTCATATTCCAAATATGAAGAATAGAGTTTGGATTAGCCTGGTAGAAGTTTCAAATAGAAGGGGACAGTAACCTCTTGGAAATCTGAGGTGTTCTCTCATTGGAGCAGCAGGTAGACAAGGAGCTGGAAGCTTGAGGGTTTTTTGTTTGTTTTGTTTTTCAAGACAGCATTTCTCTGTAGCTTTGGAGCCTGTCCTGGAACTAGCTCTTGTAGACCAGACTGGCCTCCAACTCACAGAGATCCGCCTGCCTCTGCCTCCCGAGTGCTGGGATTAAAGGCGTGCGCCACCACCCAGCCAGGAAACTTTTAAACTGCTTTGTTCTTGTCCAGCTTGATGACTAGGATTAGATACTTAACCCCTTTCAAGTTCAAGTCTCATATTCTTATAAAGAGGAAGCTGGACCTGGTAATCTCCACAGTTCTGATATCAATTTCCCCATTCGTTGTCATCTAGTTAACTCTAGTTGTCATCTAGTTAACTAGTTGTCATCTAGTTAGGGACAGCGCGTCAGTGTCCAATCTTGGAAGCCACTGAACTAAGTGTTGGAGAACTGCAGACTTAGCAGTTCTAACAAGCTCCCCGACTGTGGAGAGTTATCACCTTGTGGGTGGTTGAATTGTCTGGGGCCTATGTCACAGAGCGTCATGTAGTTGTATTATTCGTGAGACTTACGGAGGAGTGAGGCCCAGCTGACTAAGAATGCTGCCTCTCAGTTCTCAGGCTCTAGCTGACTCACTATTGTCATCTGAGTAAATTAAATCTGCATTATACTTGAAAATAATTAGATTAACCTTACTGGTATGTAAGCTGAAAAACAGCAAAGGTTGTGAGTTCTACAGATTTTTTTCCTCCCCGAAATCGTATGCATGAGTTGAGGAAGCGTTGAGAGCTAGGGAGAAAGCAAACTGGTAGGCCTTTTAGAGCTGATCACACAAAAATAAAATTTGCTGCAGATAAATCAAGTTGGAAAATTAATAGCTAAAATAAGTCAAGGGCTTATTTTAATTTAGAAGTACCAAGAAGCAAGCCCTTTTCTGTGTGAAACAATATGGGAAACAAAACTCAAGTGCATACAAATATACACACAAACTTTCAGAAGCATGAGTAAACTAATTCTTGATTCTTTCGATTAGGCTGAAGTCAGAAATGGAATAACGACACAGGAACATTGCTGAGAGTCAGCACTTCTTTATTACAGGGGTCCCCTACATAGGGCTCCATAGATACTTTCCTCTGTCTATGAGGCTGTCTTGTTAACAGGACCCCAAAGGATGCTCTATGAAGGATCCATGTCTTCAGGTGTAATTCTGAGATTCTGCAATTTGATGAAGTGGCTTTTATGCATTTGAGTGATAAACATGAGAGATAAAATTATGGGGAAGCCATCTATTACAAAGAAGTTGGGGATAATGATGGAGCTTGTCACAACTAGAGTGATGAGGAGGACAAGGACTCTCAGCTGACTTGCCCTTGTAAGGTCTGTCCTGATTTCAGAACCCTGCAGCTCAAAAGTCTAGGCTGTAGAATTCCGAATCCTAACGCCCTACCCCTTTGTTATCTTTGGCCATGTCAAGTCAACCAGTCTCCGTGCCTGGATCTACAGAATGTCTAGGCTGTGGTGGGGGTAAGGGTTATGGGACGTGTGGAAGTGGAGTGTTTGGGGTGGGGGCACATCTCTAAACATTATTACATTACCATAGTGATTGTGAAGAACTGATTTTAAAGTACTGAAAAAAGCAGAACGGAACTTAAAAAAAAAAAAAAACAACCAGAATTTTGCTTTAGGATCCCATTAACGCTTCCCTCTGCCAAACAACAGCGGTCCACTTTCCGGCCAGGCTAGACTTAGGTTTCTTAGACTAACAGTCTGGGGACCTGGCTTGCCCGGGTGCCAGGCTGACCCCAGAGCCTAATGTGGCACTGGGTTTTTCTCTCTGTTTGGGGGACCGCAGAGGTGTCTGATGGACAATGCCTACAGCACCAAACCTTTGGCGCAAGCAACGCGTGACTCTAAAAAAGAAGCGTTATTTCCAAAGTTGGGGCTAGAAAGCTTGTGGAATAAAAGGGAGGGTTTAGTTCGAAATGAAGAAGCGGAGATTTTTCTTTCTTCTAATTTCCTACAATGGGAAATGATTGATGAGAACCGGTGATAGCCGGACGCTGGCAGTAGCAGGATCGGGCCGGTCTCTTGGGGAGAACAGGTCCCGGTGGTCCCAAGCGTGGCTCCAGGTCACTCCGCCTGCTTTGTTTCGGACTCTTTACCGGGCTCTCGGTTGGTCTCCCGCTCCAAGGATCCGCCCGCTACAGGGCGGGGCTTCAGGGTCAAGGTGGACCAATTCCCCAGCCTCGCCCCTCCACGCGCTTTCGGATCCCGGGATGACTGACAGCAGCTGGGTCCAACCTGCGGCTCCAAAGCGTGGCCTCCGCCAGGGGCGGTCGGAGGCGAGGCGCCGGGGCCAATCGCGTTGCAGACTAGGGGGCGGGGCCTTCTTGCCAGCTCCAGGCGGGCGCAACCAGCACTCCCTCGGTCAAATGAGAACCGTAGAGGGGCGGTCCCCCGGTTGGGGTCCAGCCAATGAGGAAGGCGGGATGGGCGGGCCGGAGTGGCAGCCGCCGGTCCTCTGCTGCGAGCTAAGGTTTGGAGAGTCGGTGGGGGGACCGCGAGTGGAGCGCGGGAGCCCGGGCGGCGAGCGGGTGTGACCTGCCCGAAAATGCACTCGGATGCTGCAGCTGTCAGTGAGTAGCGCAGCGCCAGCGGGCCGGATGCGGGCCCGCATACCCCGTCCGCTCCCGTCCTCCCCTCTCCGCCTCTCGGGTCCCGATTGCGCTGGAGTCCCTGGTCCAGGAGTGGGCTGATTCCCTCCTGGAGCCCGAGGGCCGTGACGCCGCGGGCGGCTGGGGCGGGGGCAGGGGCGGCGGGGAGGGGGTGGGGATTGGCTGGCTTTCCGCGGTGGGGGAAGGGGGGGACATGCTCTGAAGGCCGGGGGCCGAGAGTCTGTGGTGCATGGAGGTGGAGACGGTGGCGGGCGCTGGCAGCTGGGACCGGGGGTGGCACGGGCGGGCAGGGAGCGGGCCTATGGTCTGGGTGCAGGGTGAGGCTTGCGGGGCCCGAGCGGTGCGGTCGGCCGGGGAAGGCGGGGGAGAGCGAGGGGAGCGGGGGCGGGGACAATGGGAAGGAGGGCTGGGGGCGGGGGCGGGAACAATGGGTGGGGAGCGGGGGGCCGCGGCCAGGCCGGTGAGGGGCTGCAAGCTGTTGTAACGGGGGGCACGGAGTGGCGGCACCGCGGTGGGATGGGATAGTTGAGGAGTCCGGTACACCGGACGGCGGCCGGGGGTGGCGAGAGGGCTTGGGGCAGGTGTTGGGACGTTGGGATCCCTAGAGAAGAGGATGGCGGATAGCGCCGCCATGCAGTTTAGGGACTGGAACAGGGGGCAGGGAGGTGTGTGGAGTGGGTTAGGAGGAAGAGGAGGTGGGGGGGGGAGCGGGGGCTAGGAGGGCTGTCATTCCGGGTTCGGTGCTCACGGGGCGAAGTGGGGGGCGTTGGACTGTGCACTGGGGGAGGTGCTTCCTCCCGGGAGGGGTCAGGTCCTGCTTAGGAGGGGACCGCCCTGAGCCTGGGGGTGCGCGGAGGGGAGGGGGCGGGGCCGGGTACCCGGGAGGTGTCCTGAGGCTGGCAGTGGCCACCGCGTTTGAGGAGCGGCGGCGAGCGAGGTCAGCTTGGGCTGGGGTTGTGGGACCGGGAGGCGGGGCAGGGACGCCGTCTGCAAGCTGACCCAGCCCGGTGGGGTCCTGGAGGTGTGGTGAGGGGGCCAAGCATAAGGGGGTGTTGGGGTCCTCGGCGGTCCTTAGGTTTGGCAGTATGTGACGCAGTTGTCTTAATTTCTGGCCGTCAGGTGTGGAGGCTGATGAGTCAGAACCCGCTACCCTGTATGAAGGGCGGCTTCGGAGGCTCAGCACCACGCCTGCAGGAAGCCACCTCGGCCCGAAGCACCTGGAGGGCGCTTTTGGGGTTTCCTTTAGGGTCTGGCTCCTGGAGCCGGTGTGAAGGGAAAGGCAGGCTCGCGGAATTCTGGGACTTGTAGTCCCAGCCGCGCCGGGCCGCGGTTGGGTTGGGTGCACGTGGGTAACTGTGGAAACGAGTCCCAGAATGCAGCGCGTCCCTTGGAGCCTCCCTGCTTGGCTAACTCGTGCTTTATGCCGCGGAGATCCTATGCGTTCTCTCCGGGGTTCCTTGGGACAGTGTCCGTCGCAGAGGGAGAGCCCAGGCCAAACCCTGGCCCTTTTCTGAGTTAATTATTTTTCCCTGCATCTGGTAGCCTTGCGGAGCGAATGCTTAGTCTTGAACCATCCTGCACACACTTCGTTCTAACGCAACGTTTAGCGTGGAGCATTTAGAGTGGATTCAGCGTATGGAAGCCTAGGTGAAGTGTACAGCCTTACATAAGTATGGGAACTAAGTAGAGACATGTATATCCTTTGAGAAGAAAATACAGATAACTGTACAGGTATTTTGTCGGCTGTTTGGTTTGCCCAAGAATTAGGGGATTTTTTTTTTAATGAATTGAGAACAGCTTAATGAAATTAGGGGTTGAAATAGTCTCATGCCCGAACCTGAAATGAACCCCCAAAGGTGAACAAAGGGAAAGTATGATGTCTTCCACTTTTAAGTAAGTGCAAAGCAAATGAGGCTATTGTTTGCTCCTTAGCTGCTCAGATTGTAAAGATTTTACCTCTTGGCTGTTACAGGTCTCTGAGTTTGTGGCCTTAAAGCCACCACATCCTTGTAAAAGGAGACTGCTCATTCCTGACTGCCCAGACCCAAGTAATCACACCGAGACTATAATAATCACAGCATTGTTTGACCAATGACTCAGGCGTATTTCTAGCTAGCTCTTACATCTTAAATTAACCCATTTCCACTAATCTGTCTATCACCATGAAGCTGTGGCTTACTGGGTAAGGCTCTGTTCTGGCGTCTGTCTCCTTTGACAGCTATATGGCACCTCTCTGACTCCGCCTACTTTCTTCCTATATCTCTTCCAGCCTGGCTATATTCTGCCCTGCCATAGACCAAAGCAGCTTTATTCATTAACCAATAAAAGCAACACAAGTATGGAAGGACATCCCACATCACATTATTTGCCGGTTCTTTTTAGTGATCACTCCCAAATCTAATGTAGGGGCTATAAGATTGGCTCAAAGGTGACCAATTATTTTTGTATGGTGAATAAGATATTATGAAACTATTGATAATAGTTAACAGAGGGGGCTTTTAATGACCGAATGATATACATCTTGCAGACAAGTTTTAAGATTTAGAAATCACTTAACATGGTTACTTAACATGGTTAAGACAGTCCTAAACTTGCATATATATTTCACAGTGTTTGTAAAATTTTGTTGTTACTATTTTAAATTATGTTTATGTGTGTGTGTGTGTGTATGTGTGCATGTGTGCAGATGCCATGGAGATCAGAAGAGGGCATGGGATTCTTTAGAACTGGAGTTACAGACGGTTGTGAGCTGCCCAACATGAGTGCTGGAAACGGAACTCAGGCCCTCTGCAAGAGCAGTAAGCACTCTTTACCGCTGAGCTGTCCCTTCAGCCCTTGCAGGATGGCTTTTAAAATAGTCTGAGAGACTGGTTAGTGTGTAATGCTTTGAGGAAACAATTTATGCCTCTCCTGTTTTGATTATATTGACAAAATCTCTCAGAAAATTCTTGTAATATGTGTGTGTATGGAAATTTTTTCCAAAAAGTATTTAATCTTGGGATTTGCTCTTTCCAAATCATAAGGCCAAAAAAATATGCATGAGATCTATAACTGTCTTCAAAATTTAAAGAAGTATTAGTCTGCATTTCTTTTATTTTCATTTGTTTCATCGTATCCTGAAGGACAAACGCTCTTTCCACACATTTTCTTCATTCGGTCCACAAGCCCAAAGCTCTAGGCAGTATTGAGCCTGCACTGTCCATTCTAGTTTTGGGGGACCTGTGCTTTTTTGGCCCTTGGCTGGGTCCTAATTTTTCTTTTGGATTTTGCTATGCATTAAAACAGTTAAAAATATTTTATCAATTTTTTTTTTTGCCTTTTGTATCAGAAAGGATATTTTTGGGGGCGGGGAGGGGGAGGCAGTTGTTTTAATCAGTGTTCTAGAATAACAGAACTTACAGAATGAATCTCAAGGGAATTTATTAGAGTGACTTACAGGCTATGTGGCCCAGCTAATCCAACAATGGCTGTCTATGTGCAGAAGGTCCCAGAATCTAGTAACTGCTCAGTCGCTGAGGCTGGAAGTCTCAGCTGGTCTTCGGTACCTACCGAAGAAGTAGGCGCTAATGATGGTGAAGGAATGGACGTTCTAGTGGGGCAAGAACAAGCAGGTGAAGGCCAAAAAGTTTCTTCCTCCTGTGTCCTTATATAGGCTTCCAGCAGAAGGCATGCCCAGATTAAATCTCCAGCCCAGCAGTGTCTTCCCACTTTAAAGATCCAGATTAGATATGGATCTTCCCACTTCAAAATAAGCAAAATCCCTCACAAATTAAGCCAAAATCCCTCATAGACGTGCCCCTCCAGTTTAGATTTTGGTTAATTCCAGATGCAGTCAAGTTGACAACCCAAAGTAGCCATCCCAGTGGTCTTCCAACCACCGTGCCAAAGAGCAAAGCTCTCCCGTCCTTCTGTGGACCTTGACGCTTCTTTCCCCATTCCTGGCTTGCAAAGGGGCCCTCCTTGGTGCTTGATAGCCGCTGATTTTTCTTCAAACTTACCATATCTCCTTTGTTGTTATCTTGAGCTGCTGTAACCTACTTCCTTCTTCTTGTTTTATAGTCTCATCTTAATCATCGTCATGGGCATCCTTATAATTGTAGCTAATAATTAATAGCCAGTAATCCTGCTGACACAGCAGCAAACCGCGGTCTGTCAGAAACCTGGTTCTTCCCTGGCCTGTCAGTGTGCCTTCGATAAGCACTGACTCCAGGGACATCTAGACTTCGGGTTGCGCCAAGGTGCGTCCATATATCAGATGGAGGCTGTTTATTTGGCCTAGTTCTGTAGTTAGGCCAGGCAAGAGGAAACCAGCACTGGTTGATTTTGTGCATTCAGTTCATGAAGCCACAGTAATTTTAGTCACCCTCCTTGGAGCCTTAGATACTTCTCATCTTTTTTCCTGTTTGGTAGTAGAAGGGAGAGTCTGTGTTTTCAATACTTATTTTGTTACTGTGACCACATTTTTGAGAAAAGCAACTTGAGGAAGGAAGGGAAGGAAGGTTTTTTTTTTTTTTCTTTCTTCTGGCTCACAGGTTTGATTGTGTCTATAGTGAGGAGAGATGACTCGCCATTTTATCTCTAGTGAGGAGAGATGATAGCCATTGTAGTGGTCACTTTTCTTCTTTTTTTTTTTTTTTTGCAGTTCATTCATGGACCCAGCCTAAGGGAAGGTGCTGCCCGCAATCGTAGTGGGTCTTCCTTCTTCTATTAAACCCTCTGAAAAATGCCCTCATAGAGATTCCACAGTGTGCCCCTTAGGTGATGTCGAACCCAGGGACGCTAGCGAGAAGATAAACGACCACGGGCGGCATCTCTTTCTATCCTCCACAGTTACCCTCTCCGCCCAACTCTTTGCTAATGTCTTGGGTCTGACCCAGTCTTTTATTCTGGTAACCAGTGGTCCTGTGTGAGGCTTAGCCTATGCTACATTGGTCTCTCACCAGTTGAATCATCTTGGCCTTTAGTAGATGTGCTGGAGAAGCAAGCACGAATCATCTTGGCTTTTAATATTTGCTTTTCTGCTCAAAAACTTCGAGGGCTTCCAGGTGCTCAGTTAAGTATGGCCTCCTCAGAACAAGAACTCAGGAGAGTTCAGGAAAGGCAGATGTATCTCTCTGAGTTCAAGGCTAGCCCGGTCTATAGAGTGAGTGTCAGGACAGCTGGCGCTACACAGGGAAACCCTGTCTCGAAAACAAAACAAAGTAATTGAAAGGTGCCTAGTGGTATAGCATGGCTTTTGTAGTTGAAGTCTGGTTTTTCTCCTCCCTGCCTGCCCTTAGAGCACATGACAATAAGGGGCCGGGACACTGTTATAGTCCCTGAGACCCATTGCCAATGGCCTACTTCCTCCAGAGGTTTTACAACCTACTAAATAGTACCACTACCTGGACACCAAACATTTGCAATATGAACCTTTTGGGGCATTTCATATTCAAACCATAATACAGCTATATGTAACACTTAATTTTGATTGAAGAGTGTCTAGTCTGGAGAGATTGACATGTTGGTATGTGTAAGGGACTAGGGAAAGTCTGTTTGGGACAGAAGGTTGGAGCTGTCACCAGGTTTGTTTGGGAGATAGTTATTTTGATTTTCTTTTTTTCTGTCTTATGACCATACCCTGGTATTAAGGCTTTATTTCTTCATGAAATAAAGCGAAATAGTGAGCCAGGGGTTGGAGGGCTCAGTGGTTAAGAGCACTGGCTGCTCTTACAAAGGACCTGGGTTTGGTTCCCAGCACCCACATAGTGGCTAATCACAGTCTGTAATTCCAGTTCCAGAGGATCTAACGCCCTCTTTGGCTTCTGAGGACATCAGGCACAGACACGCACAGACATACATGCAGGTAAAACATGCATGCACATAAAAACAGAGAACAGTGCGGTGAGATTATTAGTACATCCTCCCTTCCTATGGTCCAGTGTGTAAGCTAAAGCTAAAGGTGACAGGTAAGGACTCGGCTTGAGAGCCTGAGTTGGGATTAATCGCTTCCTGTAGTTCGTTCTTACTGTGAAATTCAGGTTATAAGTACTCTTGAGAATTATTATTTTAAGAACGCATTTTTAAAAAATGTGTCTTAGGAAGAAAACCACTGAAATGAATTTTAAATGGGATTGTGTGCTTTAGTGTCTGTCACAGGGCAGTTTTAGCGCCAAGGACTTTTTATTTATTTATTTATTCTTTCTGGAGTGTCCATGATTCTGCAGAGTGCCTGTTACCTGAGGTTTGGATTGCTTTTCTTTTAATTAGAAACGAGTTATTGTCACTTAGAAAGTTGTTTTTGAAACTAGTGACTATTTAGAATAAAACACAAGATGATAAGAAAAAGACCCCTCCTCCTGGGTGGCACTACTTCTTGGTGTGTGTGTGTGTGTTTTTAAGGGGGTAGGTTGTTCTTTGTGGATTCTTTTTTTCAGGAATGTCTAGCAAAGCTTTCTCTACCTGCTGCTTATATCTGCAAGGCTTGCAGAGCAGGGAGCCATGCAGCCTAGAGGGCTCTGCCTCTTCCCTGGGGAGGGACCCTTACCTTAGCTGTGAACTGATGGAGGTACCCCAACCCTCCCTCCTCTCTACAACCTGAAGGCAGAGGTCAGCAAGGAAAGAAAGCTGTAGCCTGGGGAGAACCATTGTGGTGGGTCCTCGGCCAAGGGCTCTGTTGGTTTCAGAGGCTGGGCCCAGCCCTGGGCCTGCCTGAGGAATCTCGCCATGTGCCTGTGGGGTTTCTTTTGGTTGTGTGGTTGGTTGGCAAGCCCGGCTTTCTAGTTTTCCAAATGAGTCTAGTGCTATATTTAAAGCCTGAACCCAAACAAAATGAACACTTTTCTGTTTAAACTCGCCACAGTTGGTTTCCAGTGCTGGCAACTAAGAACTCAGACATAGCCCTGTTGCTGGTCAGTTAACCTGGAAGAGGCTCTGAAGAAGAGTGGTTGTCTCCTTTCAGTGGGTCTGCCCGCAGGCTCCACTTAGAGATGACCAAAGACTTGCCCAAAGGGTTCATGTAATGTCACTTGGAAGTGGGAGCCAGCATTGCGGTGTTCAGGACTCTGGATGTCACCTGGAGCCGTGTACTTCTGTCCCCAGTGACAGCCAGCCACTTCTGTCTCTGAGAGAACCAGTTCAGAAGGTGGGACACGTAGAAACTAGCCCTTAATTCCTTGTGCATGTTCTGATTCGAGAATTCTAACTGGAAATATTTGCGGGTTTTTCTTGGGTGGGGTATTTTGTTTAGCCAGAAATAATCTTGATCGTTCTAAAGTGTTCCTGGTCAACTTTATTGAGGTTATAATTTGCATATTATGAAATTATAGCCGTGTAAGTATATAGTTGGGTAGACTGGTAAACAAAGACCCTGACAGAGCCCCTAGTAAACCAAGATACAGAACATATTTATCACTCCAAGAGCCTCTCTCTGTCGCGCCCACCAGTCAGCGCTTCACCTGACCCCTCCCCAGATACTTGGCTCTTCAGATGTGTCTCTGGTCTCCTTCAAGTTGATACTTAGATATTTTTCTTTTCATGGACATATTATAGCATCACACACACCGAGTTAAAGGAAAATGTCCATGCTGTGTGAACCATGCGTGTCAAGAGTGGTGCTTTCACCACAGGGATGACTCCTCCAAAGGCTGCCCAGTGGGTTGCTTTTCTGCAACCCAGTGACACGCCACACCACTGTTCGCTCTCGGATGTCTTGGTGTCTTCCCATTGCTTTGTAGAAGGCGGTCTGGGAAGTGAGACTGTCTGGACTCACGTTCTTGCTGTGCCGCTTACTGTTTGTAAGATTGTGGACTAGTTACCCCGCTCTTTGTGCTCAGAGATTTTATGTTTAGAGACTGCCTTCCCATTTAGGCGGAGGGCGGTGGTGCATGCTTTTAAGCCCAGCAGTCGGGAGGCAGAGGCAGGTGGATCTCTGTGAGTGCAAGACTAGCCTTGTGTACAGAGTGAGTTCCAGAACTGAGTTCAAGACTAGCCTTGTGTACAGAGTGAGTTCCAGAACAGCCAAAGCTACAGAGAGAAACCCTGTCTTAAAAACCTAAAAAAAGATCATGCCATCTCCGGGGGCATGGTGCTGTTGTCGCCAGGTGTGTTCACCAGGTGTGAATATCGAGGACCTACTGTGCACAAGGCTCAGGTCTTCATTTGTCAGGAATTTTCATTCTGGTGTGGGTGAGGGGCAGATAGTAAGCAGGTCTGTTTTGTGGCACTAAGTTCTGTAGAGAACAATAAAGCAAAGGAAGCATGTGGAGGGGGGGTGAGGGCAGTGGGAAGAGAGGGACACAGCACACAGGCTCTCCGTGTGTGGCAGGCCTGATCTGAGGAACAGCAAGGAGACTGGGATGCAGGGAGAAGAGATGAGAGAAACCTTCCCGAGGAACCTGTGAGCTGCACCCCCTGAGGTGCTTCTGTGGCTGTTGATTAGTGATGCTGGCCTCCTCGGTAGGCGTGGCATCAGAGAAACCAAGGAGGAAAAGAGACAGTCTGTTATTTGAGCGACTGATATGTCAGTCAACTGTCTCCAGACCCTGTTGTAACTAACAGACAAGGTCCCCTGGAGCCTGCTTCTCCAGAGAATGTGCAGGGAACAGAAGGAGTGGGCAGGTGAGGGATGAATGGCAGCTGCTGGGTTAGTGGCTGTCCAGGCGTTTGGGACCAGGAGGAGGCTCATAGCTAGACTTCCTAGCAGGGGAGGAAGAGGAGGAGTTGCCCTGTCAGCTTAGCCTTTGGGGTTTCATTGGGAAAACAGTTCATTAGTGGGTGCGCTTGGGAGGACAGAGGGAGCGGGCGGACCTGTGGCACCCAGGTGGGGTGTGGGGAGCCGAGTGCAGGAGGAGGTGAGGTTGCAGAGTGGGACCTGTGGATTGCCCGAGTGGACAGGAAGCAAGAGAGGGGAGGGGAGACAGGACACTGGGAAAGATACAAAGGGACTGGGGGGGGTAAGGTCTCTTACCCCGTGTTCTCCACTCCCACTCAGAGTAGATCTGCTGCACCCACGTTTCACAGGTGAGGAAGCTAGAGTACAGGAAAGGTAACCTCAAGGTCGTGAAGCTTTTATACAGTGGCTTGAGACTTAGCTGGGCGTTCCGGCTCCAGGGTCGGGGTGCTCCACACTGCAGGTGGACGGGCCCCAGCACTGCATGCTTGTTTTAGCTGGGCCTTCTGGCTCCAGGGTCGGGGTGCTCCACACTGCAGGTGGACGGGCCCCAGCAATGCATGCTTGTTTTAGCTGGGCCTTCCGGCTCCAGGGTCGGGGTGCTCCACACTGCAGGTGGACAGGCCCCAGCATCACCTGTTTGCTTTTCAGTTCCGCCTCCGAGGGAGCATGCTGTGTCCTGGCCGTTGACTGGCCAGGTCAGTGCCCATTGGCACCTCGGATTCTTCCTCTTGGAGTGACTTAGTGGGTAGGGTGCCTGAGGTTTTGCAGCTTGCTCCTCTACACCCCTTTCTTGGCAAGGCCACTTGAAGTGGCAACAGGAACTTAGCCCTGCTGGAGAACTGTGGCCCAGAAAAGTACTCTGTACTCTTATTTGCTATGGAAACAGTCTTAGTTGCTGAGATTTCATCTTAAATAGGTGTATGTGGAAATACTCTTGTGAGTTTTAGAATAGAGGTGATCCCTAGCAGCAGTGCAGAAGAAAGCCAGAAAAATGCGACTTTCCTTAGGGCCACTCAGTAGCTTTTAGAATTAAGTTAGCCTCACCCCCACTTTTCATTTTAGGTCCTGGTTAAGTGTTTATCTTTAACATCTCTAAGATGCCATTCCTCAAACTATGTCCTGAGCAATTAAATGGGTTTTCGGTCGGTCCAGGGGTATTGTACTGATGGCCTTAAGGATCCATCCCCTTGTTATCCCCTCTGACTTGTCTTTCTGGCCTTTCCAGGCCAGGGCTCTTCTGGATCACGATAGGGGGAGGTGGAGCTGGTGTGCGGTGTGTGCAGTGGAGCTGGTGTGGGCAGTGGAGCTGGTGTGTGCAGTGGAGCTGGTGTGTGCAGTGGAGCTGGTGTG
>NC_022027.1:29294201-29298253 GCF_000317375.1 Microtus ochrogaster
GGTGTGGGCAGTGGAGCTGGTGTGGGCAGTGGAGCTGGTGTGCGGTGTGGGCAGTGCTCTGCCAGTGTGCATTGCACACCAGCTCACTGATGCCTCCAGGAGTCTATGGAGAGGATCCTGCCAATCTGGATCTGAGGTACCGTGAGTTAGGTTGGTGATACATGAGGTGTCTCAGGTTGGACCCAGCAGTGGAGTTGGGACTCTGGCCTGGAGTGTACCAGACCTGACATTCTTTCCTCTAAAGCTGGCTCCTGCAACCTTTTCAGGATTGAAGGGTACTTTGTCTCTGAATGACCCCATGGAACTGTGTTCTCAATGGTAGACAGGGTGAGGAGACAGAATCTGGAGTCTTTTGTACCTTGGCACATTGGGAACACAGCCAGCTAGTATGTCCTGAAGTGACCGGATCCTTTGAGATGGCAGTGGCGTGTGCAGACACTGGGTGCTGGGTGGCACGCCTCCTCTTGGGGTGGCTGGTTGCTTCTCTCAGCCTCTTCCCTGGGTTCTGTGAGAGTGAGGGGAAAGGCGCCCGCCAACTGGATGCTTGGCTGGATTTAATTTTGGATCTTGTACTCTGCAAATGCAGTGACTGCTCGTCAGTATTCCTTCTGTAGCTCCCTCCTTTGGCTTTTTGTCCAGTAGTGAGTGTGTGCCAGACAGACGAATGAAGTTAACACTTTCCTCCCTTGCCTGGCTTGCCTGCTCTGGGTCTCAACCGTTCTCCACAGGGTGCTGGGTTAGTCTCCTCTGCAGAGTCCTGGTCAGTGGAGAGGCGTTGGCTGCTGGCAGGTGATGGCTGAGTTGAGGTGCTGCGTGTTAAAATCCACTCTCCCATTTTCATTCATTGACTGGGTCAGACCCTGCTCCTCTGGGTGTCAAACCCTGCTTCCCTGAGTGTCAGACCCTGCTTTTCTGGGTATCAGACCCTGCTCCTCTGGGCCTATAGGCTACTTGAGTGTTACTTACGTGGATAGCAAGCTGGGCTTGGTTTGACTCCGATGGGAGGAGGTTAAAAGGTGCTGCCCCTCTGACTTGTAGCCAGCACCTAGTTGTCACCTACCGTGCCCCAGGCACTGCTCTCTAAGCATTTTAATTGTTGCAATGTCCTTGTAAGATGGGCACCACTAGCCATTTAGTAGAAGAAGAAATGTCCACTTCTGGCAATGAAGGCCATGCGGTGTGGAACTGACTGTAACCTGGCTTCTTTTGGGGTCTCCTACCTAGTTTTACAGCGTGAGAAAGCCTTTTCACAGCACTGTGTTTTTCCTTTCTTTCCTTTCCTTCCTTCTCCTCTTTTTTTTTTTTTTTTTTGTAGCCCAGCTGTCCTGGAACTTGCTTTGTAGACCAGGCTGCCCTTGAATTTACAGAGATCCACCTGCCTCTGCCTCCTGAGTGATGGGATTAAAGGCATGCACCACCACCGCCTGGCTAACACATTACTGTGTTTTAATAATTTTGCCTTAAAAGTAAGAATGTGCAAATACACACATGGGAGACCTGTGCCATCTCATACAGCCAATAACTTAATTTGTGTGTGAAGTTGTAAGTTGGAATTAGATCACTTAAAACATTTTGTGTTTAGTTTTCACAAGAGTATAGGCTTCATTTTTAGAAGACACCGTATCCCAAGCCATTTTGGAATGAATTTATTTTACCATAGTTTTTAAAAAAATTACATAGTGTACTTTTCAAATCCTGTGTCCTGTGTATCTCTGAGCTCAAGTTCCCGTCAGTAATGACTTTTGATTCGACCTGCCTTCTGCCCAGCTCAGACTGGCCTTGATCTTGGGATCCTCCTGCCTCTGCCTCCTGAGTTCTGAGAGGGAGCAGCATTTTAAACAAGTTCAAGCCTCACCCTCAGCCACATACAAGTCTGCTTTGCCTTCAGAGCTGTGCATCTTGAACACTCTGCTCACCTCTGCCCTCCTCAGCCTGCTGGGTGCTGGCCTCTGCTCTGTCACTGTTGTCTTCGCTGTTGGCTGTGGTCTAAGATGTTCAGAATAAGCGGATCTGTAGAGGCAGGAAGGAGATTGGTGGTGGCCTCATGTTGAAGGGGGAGGGGACAAGTGAGGACTGGTGGTGAATGTGATAGAAATATGGTGACGGTCAGATAACTCCCTGAATATGCTAAAGCCACTGCATTGGCTACCTCCAATGGTGGATGACGTGGAATGAGAACCGCATGTCAACAGAGCTGTTCAAATACCATCCCAACAGGTGGCGAGGCCTGTGAGGATGTCTGATCCTCCTGGAGGGTGACAATCTGCTCTGGGTGGGGAGGTCAGATAGGAGGAGGGCATGCTCTGGTAGATAACTCAGGGAAGACAGCCGCTGGGCCTGTGAATTCCAGGTGTCAGGGAGGCAGAGGGCAGTAAATTGCAAGGCCCTGCAGTAGGGCAGTCTGCTCTGGGTGGGGAGGTCAGATATGAGGAGGGCATGCTCTAATAGATAACTCAGGGAAGACAGCTGTTGGGTGTTCAATTACCTCGATTCGAGAAATAACCAGGCTAGCCGAAAGATAAAACAATTGCATTCTTATTTATTATAAGGGGTAAACTCACGAAACAGGAACGAGAAGTCCAAGCTCCGTTGTGTTGCCAGGAACCACAGAGAGAGCGCACCTGGGCCATGTGGCATTTTTCTCTACTCCCAGAAAGCCACACCCTAACTTGGTCCCACCTCTTAAAGATAATTGGTTGACAAAGATTCCCCATCAGTTGGGCCTGTGAATTCCAGGGGTCAGGGAGCAGAGGGCAGAGTAAATTTCAAGGCCCAGCAGTAGGACATGACTTCAGTACTTGAGGAAGAATGTGGTTGGAGCAATGGAATGATCCAGAAGGAACAAGACAGTCAAATGGGGCCTTGCATGGACTTGTGGGAAGGGAAGGAAGCCAGGTAACCTTAACAGTGGCTGTCACTGAGTTTTCTTCTTCCATAACACTTAGAAAAGTGGAGGTCCTTCCGTGTGTTGGCGTTGAACCCTGTGGGAGAGGCGCAGCCCTGCAATGCATGGTCCCTATGGTGCTGTGATTTTGATACCTTTCCTTCTGTTTTGCTTTTCTGGCAATACTGTGGCTGTTATTCTGCTCTGACCCAGAGCTCCTCCCCCCCTGCCCCCTCCCCTGCAGGGTCACCTCATGATTTTCATTGTCACAGAAAAGGCATTTATTGTGAGCACAGTGGCATATTTAAGATGTTTGTACCTGAGAACGCTGCTCGCTGTTTGGCAGGCTGGAGTTTAGATAATAATCAGATACTTTTGTGAGTCTTTGACCAAGAGAACACTGCGCATTTGAGATGTCGTGTGCCTCTCCTGTGAAATGCCGCAAATAACCGCTAGAGAGTCGGACTGGCTTAGCACAGAGTAATAAATGGACCGCACTCTCAAAGATGGGGAACAGATTAGACATTATTTGTAAGCATTAAGTTTTTAAAAATGTACTTTTAATTCTAACTGACACAGTAATTGTACATGTTTTGAGGGTACAGCATGACATTGTAGTGCATGTCTCTCACAAGTGGTGATCAGATCATGGAGTGATTGGCACATCTGTCACCACAGACATACTATTCCCGTGGGCCTATTCAAAGTCCTCTTGACTGGGTAATTTGAAATGGGCATGTATCTGTGGGCAAGCATATCGAGCCTCATGTCCTATGTAACACAAGAACTGATTCCCCTGGTGCGGCCCTGCCCCAGACTCTTGAACCATCATCTCCTCTTCGTTCTCCCCTCAGACCCTTGGTAGGCTCTGCTCACCAATAGTCTGTACTTTTTGGAGCAGGATCTAATTCTGCAGCCCCGGTGGCCTAGTGCTTACAGTGTATCCCTCACTAAGCTGGCCTGGAGCGTGCTCTGAGGATAGGCTGGCTCTGGACTCCCACCAATCCTCTCATTGTCTCTTTGTGCCTTACTTCTCTCTAAATGCCCTCCAGTGCCATGTGTGCTGCTGCAGACGCCAGGGCTTCATTCTGTTGTGGCTGTGTAGTGTTCCACTGCGTACATGGCTGTGTAGTGTTCACTGCATACATGGCTGTGTAGTGTTCCACTG
>NC_022027.1:29298779-29299874 GCF_000317375.1 Microtus ochrogaster
ACTGCGTACATACACCATGTTTTCTGCATTCATCTGTTGCTGCATGCTGAGGCTGACTGCTTGCCTTAGTGAGCAGTGACTCATAAATATGCTGAGGCCCCCTGTGTCCTTCTCCCTTCAGCCTCTCTATGTACACCCAGCAGTGAGGGCGCATCATATGGGGCTCTATTTCCTAGTTTTTGAGGAGCCCCACACTGTTTCTTAATGGCTGTACTAATTTATTTCCACTAGGAACATTTAAGAGTTTTCTACATCCCACGCAGCAATGCTTGCTGTCTTTTGGATAATACTTTTTTTTTTTTTTTAAAGACATGATTTCTCCGTGTAGCTCTGGTTGTCCTGGAACTCACTCTGTAGACCAGGGTCTACCTCTGCCTCCCGAGTGCTGGGATTAAAGATGTGTGCCACCACTGCCCGGCTGGATAATGCTATTTTAACCTGGTGAGATAATGTCCCATTATGACTTTGAAAGGCATTGCTCTGGTTACTGATGTTGAACTTTTTCATTTTTCATGTATTTGTTACTCATTTGTCTTATCTCTTAAGAAATCTCTTGAGCCAATATCCATGCAGGTCGTTTGTCCATTTTTAAATCGTGTTTTTCTTGTTTGTTCTTTTTTTGCTATTGGCATGTTTAAGATTGTTCATGTCTTAATAAATTCCCAGGCAAGTGAAGAGGCTTGCAGACACTGTCTTCTCTTCTGTAGGCTGTCTCTTCCTGCATTGACTGCTTCCTTGCCTTGACTTTTCATTTGCCATTTGTCAACTTCTGCTTTTGCTACCTTTTTTGTTTGTTTTTGGGTCCCAAAACAAAAAATATCCAGATGTGTGTCCTGCAGCACTTTCCCTATTATTTTCATAGTAGTTGTGTAGTTTGGGGTATATGTTTAAGTCTTTGACCTATTTTGAATTGATTTTTAATTAATTAGTTAATCAATTTTTTTGTTTATTTTTGAGGTATCGTCTCACTATATAGCCCTGGGATCCTGAAACTCACTATATAGACCATGTGGGGCTCAAACTCACAGAGATCCACCTGCCTCAGCCTCCAGAGTACTGGGATTGGAGGCATACATAGGCCTTGATTTTTTTTTT
>NC_022027.1:29300129-29314257 GCF_000317375.1 Microtus ochrogaster
TTTTTTTTGTTTTGTTTTTGTGTTTTCAAGACAGGGTTTCTTTGTATAGCCCTGGCTGCCTTGGTCACTTTGTAGACCAGACTGGCCTGGAGCTCAGATACCCACCTGCCTCTGCCTCCTGAGTGCTGGGATTAAAGGCGTGTGCCACCACCCAGCTTTGTTCTGAAGTCAGGTATTAGAGCTTCGAGCTTTTTTTCTCTTTTTGCTCAGGAATTTTTTTTGTTGTTCAGTCTTTTGTGAATTCCACACAGATTTTTAAACACTTTTCTATTTTTGTGAAAGGTGTTAATATTTTAATAGGAATTGATTTGTAACTTGAGGCTGCTTTGGGAAGCAGTATATTTTAGCAATATTCTAGTCCGTGAACGTGGGGTTTTTCTGTTTCATGTTCTCCCCAGTTTCACCAGGATTTTGCATTTTTCATTGTAAATTATGGTTGATTTCCTTGCAGGTATTGTGGTCTTTGTTGATGCTTTCTTGGTTCTTCCCAAACAGTGATGTTCTTCCTATTGAACAAAGGCTCTTTTCATGCTGTTTTATACCCTGGAGCATCCCTGAATTTATGAGATGTAACAACTATGGTATTAGTTATCTCTATGACCTACCTGTCTGTCTCAGTCAGTTGAGCAATCAAATCTCTTGTCTGCAGATGGATAACTTGGATACCTCCCCTGTTTTATGTTGTTTTATTTTGTTCTCTTACAGCTCTGGTCCATTTTTCCCTTAAAAAGTTGGTGGAGTGTTTTCAGATTTAGCCAGTTTTAATATTTTTTAATATTGAAATGATTTGCGTACTTGATAACTAAGGCAGTACATTTTATGTGGAATGTGGTCTTATCTTCATTAGGAGGTGGAGTGGAGGAAGTAGCTGTGAGCTAGCAGTGTCTTAGTCAGTGGTCTATTGCTGTGAAGAGACACCATGACCGTGGCTACTCTTATAAAGGAAAAACGTTTAATTAGGGCTGGCTTACAGTTCAGAGGTTTAGTCCATTATTATCTTGGTGTGACATGGGGGTGTGTAGGCAGACATGGTGCTGGAGCCTAGAGTCCTACGTCTTGATATGCGTGCAACAGGAAGTATCTGAGACTCTGGGCACGGCTGGAGCAAATGTGAGACCTTGAAGCCCACCTCCACAGTGACACACTTCCTCCAAAAAAGCCACACCTACTCCAACAAAGCCATACTTCCTAATGGTGTCACTCCCTTTATTTCCTAATCTGTTTATCTCCTTGAGTACAGGCTTTAGCTCCATTCCACTCTGGTGCTCCTTTTCATTATAGATCTTCCTTAGAGTTAACACTGATAACCACACCACAGAGTCTATACTAGGCTGTTCTGAGATTTCCTCTGCTAAGGGAATTAATCCAAAACTCTTAAGACTCAGGCAAGCTTTTCGGACAAGGCCACAGCAGCCACTTCCTTCACCAAAATATCACAAGAACGATCTTGAGGCAGCATGCTAAACACCTGAGCCAGCTGCTCACAGTCCAAATCACTCTTAACAACATTATCTTCCATGCTTTTACTGGTGTGACCCATTGAGCAGCGCTTAAAGCTTACAGCTGCTTTTCTCATCCACAGTCCCAAGGTCCTTTATCCTTCAAACAAAAGCATAGTCAAGCCTATCACAGCAATACCTCTGTCCCTGGTTCCAACTTCTTCCTCAGTTAGGGTTTCTGTTGCTGTGAAGAGACACCATGGCCACAGCAACTCTGTTAAAGGAAAACATTTAATTGGTTTACATTTTTAGAGATTTAATCCATTATCATCATGGTGTGATATGGTAGCGTGCAAGCCTTCATGTCTGCATGGTGCTAAAGAAATAGTCAAATGTTGTATATCTTGACTTTTCAGGCAACAGGAAGTGGACTGTCTCACTGGGTGTAGCTTGAGCATATATGAGACCTCAAAGCCCACTTCTACAGTGGCACATTTCCTCCAGTGAGATCACACCTACTCCAACAAGTGCCATTCCTTTTGGGGGGCATTTTCTTTCAAACCACAACCACGTGTGACTTATTCCCAGCTTGGCCAGTGCTACCTTCTGACCTGTTATCTGAGATGTTAAAAGAAAAAGCCATCTCATTGTGATCCCCTTCCCCCAGGCATTCCAGTAAAGATTTATGTGCAGATAATTTCCTTGCTAAGGCGAATAAAGACTTCATTTTGGCCTCATGAGGCCATGTATTCTCTGAAGGAGTTAGCTCGCAGCAGTCAGTGCAGTCAGTGCAGTAGATGGTACAGTAGGCATGCATGCCAGGCGCTGGGAGCCCGGTGGCACCATGTGCAGTTTTGTGCCATGCTCATGTTAGCTTTCATGTGAAGGTGTGGCAGATAAGTTGCCACTGGGTAGAGTTATGTCATGTGTACCTGCTCTGTCTGCATGCCCTCTGGCAGGAAAGTTGAGAACACAGAGTCTTGGGATGTTCCTTTTGAACTCTTAAGCAGGGTTCACAGGCTCATTACTTACCTTTCTGTTGTAGGGATAAGCTGCGGGCTGCTTCCCGCCACCCGGCTAGCTTTACCCGAAATAATTACACGGAAACTGTATTCTTTTGAATACTGCTTGGCCCATTAATTCCAGCCTCTTATTGGCTAATTCTCACATCTTGATTAGCCCATTTCTAATAATCTGTGTAGCACCATGAGCTGGTGGCTTACCAGGGAGATTCTTAACCTGCGGCTGTGTTGGGTGGGAGAATCATGGCGACTGCCTGACTCCTCGGCTTCTTTTTCCCAGCATTCTGTCTGTCTACTCCGCCTACCTAATTTTCTGTCCTATTAAAGGGCCAAGGCAGTCTCTTTATTTAACCAATGAAATTAACACAAAACAGAAGACTCTTCCCCCATCACCTTTCTCATGCCACTTGTCACGTTTGAAGACGACTTGAAGCACCCCGACTGTATCACAGTTTGTTAGCTCTGTACCTGCATTCATTTGCTGTTCTGAATCTTTGTTGAGTACTTTATATGAGCAAGTAGTGTTCTGGGTATTCGGGATACAGCAGAGGACCAGATCCTGGCTCTGTAGAGACGAGACAGTTTATCAGCGTATGGTATGTGCCACACATGTAGCAGGGAAGAGCAGAGTGTCCATGGTGGCAGAGCGCAGATGACATCCTGTCTGTTGGTCTGCAAGATTGGGTTTATTTAAATGACACACTTAAGTGTGACGACATACCATTTTGTTCTTAGTGGGAAGAAGACTAAAGGCCAGGGAAGCATGTGCAAAGACTCTGAGGTATATGCGTGTGGCGTGCTCATGTACGCGTGTGGTGTGCTCGTGGACATGTGTGTGCTGTGCTCATAGATGCGTGTGCTGTGCTCGTGGACACATGGGTGTGTGTGTGGTGTGCTGGTGGGCACATGTGGTGTACTCGTGGACATTTGTGGTGTGCTCGTGGATGTGTGTGCTGTGCTTGTGAGTGCCTGGGTGTGTTGTGTGTGGTGTGCTGGTGGGCACGTGTGGTATATTAGTGGACACTCGTGGCATGCTGGTGGACGGGTGTGGCGTGCTCGTAGAGCGTCAGGAGATGGATCTATGAGCTGCGGGTAAGGCGAGTGCCTGCTCTGGGCCCAGATAAACAGCTGTCATTGGCCTTGAACACCTTCCCCTTCCACTGTGGCTGAGTTTAGTTTGCTCCACATGCTCCCTGATTATTCTCTGTTCTTCTGAAAGACAACCTCTTTCTATTGATTAGCATGTGCCTTTAATCCCAGCATTTGGGAGGCAGAGACAGGAGGATCTCTGTGAGTTCCAGGCCATTATGGTTTATATAGTAAGCTCCAGGCCAGCTAGGATGGTGTGTAGAGAGCTGGTGTTAAAAATCAAAAAGAGGGGCTCTTTTATCATGTTAATTATATGCATGTTTCTACACAGAGACCCGTGTTTATCTCTTCCCTTCTATCCACTGCAGTCCTGCACAGTCTACTGTTGTAGCTGTTGTGCTATTTTACCCCAGGCATTGGCAGGCAGTGACCTAGGGGCCAAGTCCTACCCACCGCCTACTTTCTACAAATGATATTTTGTTGGAAAACAGCCTCACTTTTTTGCTCATGTACCAGTTATCTGCACTGGAGCTGCAGTGGCCAAGTATGTGCACCACAGACCTATGGGATCCTCAAAGCCCTAGGTACATGCAGTCTGACCCTCAGCAGTTTCTCTGCCTCTGCTCCAGGCTTCATGCTCTTCCCTGTTCATTTCAGCTGTTGCTTGGCAGAGCTAGCATCTTTGTTTTTAGAATTGCTTCCAAGCCTTCCTTTAGCCTGCTGTACTTTTTTCCAGGGGTAGGAGATGGCTGTAGGGGTGGGGGTAAGGATGGCTGTGGGGGTAGGGATGGCTGTGGGGATAGGATGGCTGTGGGGTAGGGATGGTTGTGGGGATAGGGATGGCTGTGGGGATAGGAATGGCTGTGGGGTAGGGATGGCTGTGGGGTAGGGATGGCTGTGGGGTAGAGATGGCTGTGGGGTAAGGGATGGCTGTTGGGGTAGGGATGGCTGTGGGGTAAGGATGGCTGTTGGGGTAGGGATGGCTGTGGGGTAGGGATGGCTGTGGGGATAGGGATGGGGGGTAAGGATGGCTGTTGGGGTAGGGATGGCTGTGGGGGTAGGGATGGGGGTTAGGGGATATCTGTGGGGGTAAGGATGGCTGTGGGGGTAAGAGGGTGGGGTAGGTGAAAAACTGCAGGACAGGCAGAATAGGAATTTGATTGCTTTTAATTTGTAGTTTACTGAAGGGAGAAGCCATTGCATCATAATGTTGGCATTTTCCCTTCCAGAAATAACCATCTCTACAATTATGTTTTTTACTGAACATGACTGTTTCTGCATTTGTTTCACATTTTAGAGTTTATTCCTATGTGGATTATTGCTTTTTGATGCTATTATAATTGAGATATCTCAGTTATATTTTACAATTGGCATTATGGTAGGAAGGAAGGGTTGTGTTTACTGTGCATTTAAATTGTTTCTCATCGTTACGGATATATAAAGTATTAGAAATTAAAGTGTTGTTTGATGGTTATGTCTGAACTTAACCCAAAATCACGTGATCCCTGATAGTGATGAGTGCTGCAGAGTTCTAATCTACAGTGGTTTAGTGGAGTGGTCTGAGCCCTCCCTTCCCTTTCATCTTGCACAGATCACAGCAAATGGTAATTAAATCAGACGACATTTTCATACCCAGTCAGCGTTTGTTGGTGAGTTTGAAAATACCCAGAAGATAATTTAGGTGGGGTCTTCCTCAGGCAGGCGGGCTGTGCTGTGCAGAGCTGACTGTGGCCTTGCTGTGGACTCTAGAGGGCCGCCTGTCACCTGCAGCCAGCCCACCCCACTCGCTGTGCAGAGCCTTTGGGTCCCGGAGAACAGTTGACTTAACCTTGCATTTATCCTTTGGAACTGAAAGAAGAGCCAGAGATTTTTATGAATCTGTTAGTGCTTTCCTGAATTTATTCTCTGTAAAGCGTTTGATCTTTACCCTGACATCTCTGCCTTAAGGATGTGAAATCTATTTTAGATTTCAAGGTCTATTACTTGCCCTGAGATTGGAACAGATGAACCATAAATCCAGTATCTCTTAACCTCTGTGAATTTATCTTTTATTGCTATTTTTTTTCCTGCTAAATTCATGTCTTCTTAACTTACGCTATGAAACTAAAGGACTATTGGTGTTATTGGTTTCGTCTGTTTTCCTTTACCTTTTTCAATGCAGTGACAACCTAGCGGTTGTGGTAGGAATGGGGTATGGAAATGGATACTTGACATGGCATGTGACTTGTGAAATGGAACCTTTTCTTGACTTATATAGACTGTAGTTGTAAGCATTCCTGTGTCTTTTTCTGTGTGGAGATTTCCTGCCACCACACTGCTATGACTGTCTGATACTATACTGTGCGTATCAGTGCTGTTATAGGTTGTGGAGAGGTGTCAAGCCCCTTGCCGCAGTCACAGAGTTCTGACTTCGGGGTCTTTGATAGGTCTTTGGAGTTATACCTACGTAAATACAAACTATTTCCTATGGTTGCTTGGTGTGGAGTTGGTAGTTTTAATTGAGTATTCCAGGCATTGTGGTTGGGGCCTGACCGGTCTTGGCTTTGTGTAGACAGCCAGTTGCTTGGTTTCATTGTTATAGCACTATATAGGGTAACTTGTTTTAACTAAAACCCGTGGACTGGCGATTTGGACCAACTTCTAGACCCCAGGGTTGGGGTGTGAAGCACAGTGCTGCTTTTGGCTTGCACTCCTGGGGACTGGGTTGAGTGTAGAGGGAGAAGGTGGGTGTGGAGTAGGAAGAGAAGGATTTGTGGGCCGGTGTGAAAGACACTCAGAAGCCGGGGCAGGGTGTATTAGCATGAAAGTGGGCTCTCCCTGTGAGGGTAACCTGCTTCTTCTCTCGTGCAGCTTCCATCTGTAGTACAGGAAAGGGGAAGGTTGAACAACCTCAGTTTGTGTAGGCATGCTAATGCAAAATCTGGCATGGGCTGAACAGCAGGCTAGTGAGGTGACATATGGTGGCCACAGGGATGTGTGCTACATGCGTTCTGGCCTTTGACATGTCCTTTCTGCCTTCCCTTCTGTTGTCCTCAGTTTCAAGGCAGTCCATGGTCTCAGCCTTGGTTTCCGGTTGGGGTCGGGAGCAAAGTGATAAAGGAGTGTATAGGCCTGCTTTCCTGCTCTAAACAGGATGCTGAGATGTTGTGGTGTGGGGGTTGTGTACTTCAGCTCCCCGCTGCCTCTTGTAGGCCAGGTGAACACCATTGTTTCCGGCTCGAAGACTCTGTCCATTTTTATTTAGATTAACACTAGGAGGTGTGTGTACTGAGCACACACATGCACATACGTACACTCTTCCCGTGTGTGCCTTTCTCAGCCTTTCCTGTGCAGGTGTGTGAAGTGCGCCATCTGGATTGACCCTGTGCCATTTACCTTAAGCATGACTGGATTAATCAGGTTCAAATCGTTAACAGGGGCCTTAGCTTTTGTTTGTTTGTGTTTCTAAGATTGGATCTTGGACATGGCCCCAGTGCACTGGGATTTCAGGGGATCACCACCGCGCCTGGCCAGGAGTCCATCTTTCAGGTCTATTGTAGATTCTAGATAGCAGCGGCTACTCTAGCAGTGCAAGTGTACATGTGTGTCATCTGTTCCTGTGTCCCCCTGTGCATGTCAGGGACATCTTGTTGCCTGGCTCCCAGCCCTGCAGGGCTGCCCGCGAAGGGATTCCTAGGGCAAGGGAGCCTTTTTGACAGATTGAGAGTAGTGGCCCATGGGTCCAACCCAGCAGACAGCCCACAGGGTCGCATCTGACCCTGGGAGTGCTCTGTGCAGCTAGCATGTCCCCAGTGCTAGCGGTGAAGTGACTTAGAATGGTGTGACCCCAAGAGGGGCTCTTTTAGGCCACTTTTGATCTAACACGTGTGATTGGAAAGAAATGTAATTAGTGTTAATCCTGCTATTTATAAAATATAAAAATACTTACTGATACTTTTTCAAATATCAAGTTATTAATAACCTTTCAGCTCCTTTCTGTAGGCTGCATATGTGGACATACTTTATAAATCTTGTCTGCATGTGTGTGATGCTAGGGATTGACCTGAGGCTTCATATGTGCCAGGTCAGGTTCTACTGCAAACATTTGACGTGGGAGATTTCAAAGTCTGGTAGTGCGCTGCAGTTGTTCTGTGCCGGGTTCTGGCTTGGAGCAGCCTCCGGAGTCTCTCATGCCTGCCCTAGCGTATAGTCCCGAAGTGGTTAGAGGTGGCATATGGATGCTTCTTAGCTTGGGGACTGCTTCCTCAGGAGTGTGACTTTTCAATCTGTGGTGTTCTCTCCTGTTGTGGCGCCTGCAGGTCACTGCACACCACCTGTGTTCTGGAACACCCCCCACCCCCACCCCGCCCATAAGGCCGTTCTTTCTCTGTGTGTTTAAGGGAGGTGGAGGGGTAATGCCTGTGACAGATAGTACTGTGTAATCAGCCACAGAAGAAATATGCTGTAAGGTTGCAAAGTGCCAAATATTGGGACACCATTCTGTCATTTTTCTGGCTGCGAGTGTGCTTATCATAACAAAATTCCGGGGGAAGGATGGGAAAGCGAGCCCATTTCCTCGGAGATCTGAGCCATTTTCGATTAGCATGGCTCCTTTGAGTTCCTGACATTATTTATATCTTCCAGGGAAATGCAGGTTGGCTGCTGGCAGGATTTCGCAGCTCCTGCAGTATTCTCTTTGTACCTTAGAGTTGACATGAACTCCCATGACTGTTAGCGTTTGGTTGCAGATGGGACTATGTGGTCAGAGCTGGTTCTGGGGACTGAGTCAGTAGTTGCATTTGTTGTTTACCTGTAAGTATCCTGCTACTCGAGGCACCGAAACAACTGTTTACGTTTACTTTTGAGCTTTTGAAATTTCTTACTGTCTGAGAACCAGCTAACACTGATTTCTTTTCTCCCTTTTCTTTTAAAGACTTTCAGCTGAACTCTCATCTCTCAACACTGGCAAACATTCATAAGATCTACCATACCCTTAACAAGCTAGTAAGTCAGTCTTTAAAGATACAGTTGCCAGCTTTGATGTGGCCGCTTTGGGCAAACGCTTTTGATAAAAGAATTTACGCTCTGGCTGTCAATCGCTTATGAGAATACTGAGTTTTCGTGCTTGCTGTAGGGTGTGCAGTTTCTTGGTGTTAATGATCATGTTTCTTACAGAATCTGACAGAAGACGTTGGCCAAGACGATCACCAAACAGGTAAATGCAAACACTACTGACTTTTAAGTAAGGATGCTGAGGAATCGTGGCGAAAGGGAAGCTGTGGCCACAGAGGCTTTGAGTTATCCACCTAGTGCCCTCTGTTAACGTCTTCATGTTGAGGACCCCAGGTGAAAAGGCAGTCATGTGACAGTGCCTTCCCAGCAGGGACTCTGTCTCGAAGCTCTGGGTTGTGCTAGCGCTCCCATTTCCTCAGAGGGCCTGAAGATTCTTTGTAGGTTTCAGGAGCAGCCCCTATGCTCACGCTGAAAGGCACTGGTAACGCAGCCCAAAGTTCTTCTTCAGTTGCACAGCAGAGGTGTTTGTGTCCTGTGGAGGTCCTGAGAGAATGGCTGCTCCTGAGTATGGTGGGGGAGAAGGTTTACTGTAGATAAGAGGGAGAGCGTAGCCAGAGGCATCTGGAAGGGTCCAGAGTGACCAGCTGACTGAAGTGGGCCATCACAGCAGGGGAGGGAGGAGAGAGGGACAGAGGGGAGGCAGGAACAGCGGCCAAGAGGGCAAGAGGCCGACAAAGGGAGGTTATGGAGGAAAGAGCAGCTGAGGGAAGGACAGCCCAGCCCAGGCTCTGGCCTGCAGAAGTTTAGGGTAGGGAGGGTAGGGTAGGGTGTGACAGTGGATTCAGGGCCTGAGGGATACAGGGAGAACCTGGTGGCCACTTTAATAGGCACCTCAGCCTTTTGTCCTGGGTTTGAGACCTAACACCCAGGGTTCCTGAATGGGAAAGTGAGCACCTGGTTCTTAAAGTTGTTCTCTAGACCTGTGGTTCTGAAGGAGGAAGTAGCATCATGCTCTCCTCACTTCAGCCTCTTCTGTAAGTTTGGGGTATGGGCTCAGTGTTTGCCCAGCTGACAGGCACCCAGCCCATGATGCAACTGACCGGGGCGCTGCCCCCTGAGAACCACTTCTCTAAGCTAGTCATGATTCTAAAGACCAGGACCATGCATGTGAACTACAGCTACAAAATATGTGGCAGAAATGATTAAAATGTATTGTGAAATAGAAAAATTACTACAGTTCTAGGTTTATGGATTCAGGCTGCTGTGACAGAATACCCAAGAGTTAGTGACTTATAGTCACGTATGACTCTCGGTTCTAGAGGCTGGAGAGGCAGGCGGCAGATCACTGTTCTCCCTGGTGGCCTTTTGCTGTGTTCTATGTTCAGGAGAAGAGGCACCTTGCAGGATCTTTTCATGAGGCGGTTCTTAGTCATCAGGGTTTCAGCTCATGATCCAAAGACCCCAGCTCTCCATCCCAGTACCCTGGGAAGTGGACATCAGCATTTGAATTTTGGAGGGTCGCCTTCAGGCCAGAGCTTGTTAAAGAAATTTGAATGGCCCCAAAGTGAGTGGCGTGGAACTTGATGGCTTTGGATTTCCGAGTCTACCTCTTTCCCTAGTCCTTTGTTGAATGTTGTTTTTCCCCAGATGTTTTTATGCATATATACATGTTTGTGTTTTTTTAAACATCCATGGTATTTAATTTTTCATTTAATGGTAGATTGTTGGCATGTAGACCTTACCCACATCATCCTTCCAGATTGATTCAGAGCCGATTGAAATATAAGCATAGGAAGGAGCTTGAAGAAATAGTCTGTTGGAGTGCACTGACTTTACACTACTCCCTGGGTCCAGACAGACACACCTGCTGTGTACTGTACACCAGCCCATGATGGAGACAGCTCCCTGCTCTGCTGGGGAGGGAAGCATCTCAGAGTAGCTGGGCTCTCTCTCTGCTCAGGTTCCTCTCTCTGCATCCCCAATTAGACCAGGCAGGGGAGGATGGGATGGGAAACAGACTGTGCCAGGTGTGTTGAGGAGGTCAGGGGCAAACATTTTTAGTAGCACGTTTATAAAAGGATATGTTCTCTTTTGAAATTGCTGCTTAATTGTCCAATTCATGGACATATCATATGTTCTCCAGCCTCCTGATGAGCGTTTGTGCTTGGGTTTAACTCTTAGCTATTTTCAGTAATACTGAAATAATATCTCCAGGGTCAAGTTCATAATTAAGGAAAGAAACACAGCTTTCTACTTGAAGCTGTTGGTGGTCATGAAGATTTTTTTTTGACTTAACAGTTGGTGGTGGTGTTTTAGTTTTTAAAATAAGATTTTGTATTAGTAAGACTCTAAGATTGTCTTAGCTATGGTAACAACACATTTCTGATTTCTGAATATTATATAGTTAATTTTGGAGTTTAGATTTAAATGAGTAATGGTTACTATGGAAATTTCATATCTAAATGTTCAACTTAAAAATGACAATATAATAGCTGTAGGTTTCAATTAAGGAAGGTGACGGAGGAAAGAGTGTTTGGTCTTGGTCCCCTGCTGTGTCTGAGGGCCTGGACAGTGTCGGTTGGTGCTCATGGTGTGTGTGTGTACTCTGTGCATATGTACGTGTGCTCATAGAGTGCATGCACACTCATGATGTGTGTGAGCATGTGTGCTCATGGTGTATGTGTATGCTCATATGTTTTTGTGTGTATGCTTGTATGTGTATGCTATAGTATGTATATATATATGGTATATATATATATATATGGTATATGTATGTGTATAGATGTATACATGGTACACCATGTGGGTGTGCACCGAGGAGCCAGAGGTTGACATCAAGATGTCATCACTAGCTTCTCTACCCTTTTTTTTTTTTTTTTTTTTTGATATAGGGTTTCTTTGTAGCTTTGGAGCCTGTCCTGGAACTAGCTCTTGTAGACCAGGCTGGCCTCGAACTCACAGAGATCCTTCTGCCTCTACCTCCCGAGTGCTGGGATTAAAGGCATGCACCACCACTGCCCAGCTCTGTACCCTATTTTTAAAAATAGGGTGTCTCACTGAATCTTGAGCCCACTGGTTTTGGCTAGCCTTGGTTGGCCAGCAAACACCCAGATCTGCCTGTCTCTCTGTTCCCCTGGGGCAAAGGTTACAGGCACGTGCCACTGTGGTCATCTTTTTATGTGGGTGTTGGCAATCAAACACAGGTCCTCATATTTGTAGGACAAGCACTTTACCCATCAAACATATCCCTGGACCAGGGCTTGTTTACTAGTCTGTCGCCACAGTTCCACATCTGGCTGTGGCATCTGTTGTGTTTCCTACTCTGCAGTATACACTGTAAAACTTAGAGTGGAAAATGAGAGAGGCTTGGAGACGAGCAAGTGTGTTGTTTCTTTGAATGTCTTGGCCCACCAGGAGTCTGAGCACCTACCATACCATAAGCATTGTGTGCGGGAGAGCGAAGACCATGCCAGAAGGTGGGGCATCTCATCCCCTGCCTTGTGCTTCTGCTCTTCCACAAGGGAGCTAGGGAGGTGAGGATGAGGAAGAGTAGCTCTGAAATAGAGAATTGAATTAACAAAAGGAAAACACAGAGCGGGAGCAAGTCAGAAAAGTGATTATGCGTGCCAGAGTCAGGGTTCCTTAGAGATAAAAGGAAAGGAATTCTGTTTGTCATAAATAGCAGAAAATTTTGTTCTTTTAAAAATTGCCAGTTTTGCCAGGCAGTGGGGGCGCACGCTCTTAATCCCAGCAGTTGGGAGGCAGTGGCAGGCGGATCTCTGTGAGTTCGAGGCCAGCCTGGTCTACAGCGCGAGTTCCAGAACAGGCTTCAAAGCTACAGAGAAACCCTGTCTCGAAAAACTTAAAAGAAAAAAAAAACCCTAATTTTATTTGAACAGGTAATTCACCCGTATGTTTAAGAAAGTGAAATAAAGTCCCAGGTACTGGTGAGATGTCTATGTATTTGTCAATTGACACTGTGAAGTCTCTGACATTGAGTGAGCAGCGCAGCAAACTTTATGGAAACACTTGGTGGGGCAGAGTGAGCTGCGTGCAGTGTTGTGACATGAGACAGTGCCCTGGGACAGCAGGCTCACCAGCGTGAACAAGGCAGATTGAGGTGTGCGTTTTGAACGTGTGGTTAAGTTTGGACAAGTCAGAAACAGCCTTTGCCTCCTTTGGGGATGTGTGGGAGGACTAGTAATTGGGCCCATGAGTTGGTGGATCTTATAAGAGATTAACTCTAGCAGGGACTCTTGCTGAGGCCGGTCAAGTAAGATGATCGCACGAAGGGGGAAGGACCTGCTCAGGCATCAGTTCAGAGTAGCATGCCA
Source organism: Microtus ochrogaster (assembly GCF_000317375.1). NCBI lineage: Eukaryota > Metazoa > Chordata > Mammalia > Rodentia > Cricetidae > Microtus > Microtus ochrogaster. The sequence goes on from NC_022027.1 coordinate 29,313,006, forward strand.
ACTTAAACTGTTAGGAAAGCAGCAAGGTGGATAGATGATCCAGGTGACTTCAAGTAGCCTTTAAAACTTGATTTTCTGGGACAATACTAAAATAGACCTATTGAAAAATAGTATTTTAAACTGTTTAATATGGGAAGAAAGACTATATTAATTGACTTAAATGAAAAGATAAAAAATAACTTGTTCTCTTAAAATACTAATCTCCCCAAAATGAATCAGAACATTCAGGTTAAAACCTTTATATATGATTGGGTTTTAAAGTTGTGTGTAGTGTGTGTGTGGTATATGTATGTATGTGTGCAGTGTGTATATGTGGTGTGCAGTGTGTGAATGTGTGTGTGTGTGTGTGTGTGTGTATGTGTAGAGGCCAGAGAACTTCCTAGAATAGGTTCAAATCTTTTTTCCACCTTTATGTGAATTTGGGGGAATCAGACTCAGGTTGCCGAGTTTTCATGACAAATCCCTTTACTAGATGCACCATCTTGCTGGCCCTGAATTTTATTTTCATTGTCTCTTTAATGATTATCTTAGTGTCATACCATTTAGAAGAAACTTGTGTCTGTAGTTTAGCTTTTTGGAGGCTGAGGCAGAAGGATCCAGGGTTCAAAGCCAGCCTGAGCCTGTTTGGAAAGCTCAGGAGCTGATGTGCTGGTCTGAGCAGAACATCTGCCTGGCTTGTGTGAGGTCGGGAGACCGTGCTGCCAGGCAGAGAGTGCTCTGTGACTGAGAGCCGCAGAGCTGTGGCCTTGAGTCCCCTACCTGAAATGTCAGGTGGACTGTAGCAAAGAGGCCATAGGAGTTCTTGACTGTATTATATACTTTTGGTTTTATTTCTGTAAAGATATAGTTAAATTAAGGTGAAGTATATATTTAAGCTTTGGAGCCTAAATTTATTGAGATAAATGAATTAAACTTGTAGACCACTCATTTAGACTTAAGGATTTATTTTAAGAAGCACTGTATTGCCAGTAAACGTGAAGTTAGCTTTGCTGACGAATGGGAGATGAGTCAGACGTGATGGTGCATTATCTATCGTAGGTGTTCCAGGTATCTGGAAAAGTTCTGATTTTAGGCAACTTGATTTGTGCATATTGTAGGAACACATTCTGTAAATACTTCATTGTCTGGGGAACTCAAAGTATTTCTTTACTATCATAAATTATTATATATAGGAATGAACCCAAAAAGAAACTACAAAGAAAGATGTAGCCGGGCGATGGTGGCACACGCCTTTAATCCCAGCACTCGGGAG
>NC_022027.1:29314372-29316753 GCF_000317375.1 Microtus ochrogaster
CCAAAAAAACAAAGAAAGATGTACCTTTTTCCTTTCCTGTGTTGTTGTTGTTTTGACACAGTGTCTTGATCTTCAACTCGAATTGGCCTTGAACTCTCTTAGGTAGCTAGTGTTGGTTTTGCGACCTTTCTGCCTTAGCCTCCTGAGTGTTGTGTACAGTCCGAGGTGATAGGCATTGACCACTCCTGCCCAAGATGCATGCGTGCCTGTGTGCTTTGCAAAGTCCTCGTAGGTTTCTTGGCTGTGATCTGCCGGGCAAGAGAAGCAAGAGAAGGAGCAGAGGAGACCGGAAGCAGGTGTGCAGCAAAACCTGTGTATGTTGTTGACTCAGGTCTTGTTGGGAAATTGTTCTTGTAAGTAAACATGCAAAACACTGCTTTTCTTGTAACCTGGAAAGCTCTCCCTGGGTCTGTGTCCTCCCCACCTGTGCTGTGAAGCAGCTATGCAGGGGCAGACTTGGAGAGGGTTGACATGGCTTCTTTGTGGAAAATGGCCAGTAATGGTTACTATGCCAATACTTAGAACAGAAGATTGGGAAAAAAGTCATGTCTGTCTCTTAACTAGGAGAGAAAAGTGTTGAATAAAGTAAGGTTCCAAACTCGAGAACATGAGTAAGGTCTACACAGGTATGAGATATTGATGCATGAAACTTATAGAAGAAAGCAGTCCTTGGTAAGAAAATTAGTTGATGTAAGGTGTTTGTGTGCTTACCCAAGATGCCCTGTTGGTGAAAGCAGACTTGGTGCTGCTGTTTCTAAAGAAGCCGGTGCTGAAGGAGCTAGTAAATTACTTTTTATTGGAGGAGACATTATTTTCAAGTGCTCATTTCTCATGGACTGAGGAGATAAGTGCCTTTTCCTGTGTTCTGTAAATACTGTGGGAGGGAGAGACTGCTGCCAGCCCAGATGCTCTTGGAAGGAACTGTCTGTCCCTCTGGTGTGTCCGTATCTAGAGTGGCTGAAGCCTGCTTGCAGTGGCAGGCATGTCTCAGTTCTGGACACTGTTTCAGGATCCATGACTAGGTAGTGCCACCATTTTCCTTCTGCAGGCCTACCCGAGGCATCAGTGAGCAAGGATAGCATCATTATACATGCTGATCGTCTGTAGGAGCTCAGGACACTGCAGTGTTTAATTGCTGGAGTACATTAGTGTGGTTTGTGGCCAGGACACTTACCTGTAGGGAAGGTGAATGAGTGTGTGGGGTGGTAGGCACCCACCCTCCCCATCCCCGCTCTTTCCCTCTTCTCTGCTGCCATTGTGAGAGGTAGAAAGAACTCTGTGTCTCTGAGGAACCTTCCACTCTTGGACAGATGTAGTTAGGCTCCAGGCAGGGTTTCTGGGTATGATATGCCTAAGCCTCCTGGATATCACGTTCTAGACTGAGGGAGCAAGCGGACTCTGATGCCCAGGGACTGTGCAGTTCCGGCTCTGGGCTTGAGTCCCTCTGGGACCCTGGAAGCATATCACCAAGGAAGTGCAGCGGGATGGTAGAAACCTAAAAGTGGGGTTTGGTCCCAGCTCATCACTGCTCACAGCAGGTTGTGATTTGGGCTGCTGACCACACTTGCCCTGTCTCTCAAGCCTCCCAGTTGACTGTGATCTGACCTCAATCCATTTTCCTAGCTCTTTCCCAAATGTAGCTTGAGCCTTTGTTCCCGCGCCATGGCCCCTATGTGGCCGTGGAGCCACTCCCGCACCCCAGACTCTCCTCTGGCTTCTGGGACATCATAGAGGCCGTTACCTTTCTTTCTTAGCCCTTTGATGGCTGCACTCCCTAGGGCTAGGAGTTATAGAGCTTGAGGCTGATAGTGACTGATAGTGGCTGTGTCACTGACCACCAATTCCCTACCCTTCACCTGCACACACCTACACATAGTGTGTGCCATCGGGTGTTTGTTGAATGGGTGTTCATTCGCAAGAAAATTCTGAGAGGGCCAAAGAGAGAGAACACCTTTCCCATTCTTCAAATGATAAATGAAGAAGAGGCCTAAACCAGGCCAGCAGTTGCCCAGTCTACAGTTGAGTGTCCATCGAGTGCAGATTGCCAAGCCTAGCGTGCTTCCAGATGGATGTCCACAGCCTTTCAACTCAGGGGTTCTAGAGACTGTGGGAAGTCACCAAAAGCCTGAGCTGTGGTTTCTCCCAGCTGTTATGTAGAGAACTGTCATTGTCCATCATGCACAGGGTTCTTGTGAGAACTAATTGGCATGTCTGGGGCACTTATGCCCTAATGGGGCATTTAATATCATCTAATGATGGTTTAAGACAGTGTGCAGTGAGACTGCCCAGATTTTACCGTTTCCTTCCTTTGCTGAGGCAGTAGTGCCCTCCTTCATAGTCCTTTTCATTAGGGGTGAGTTATGCAAGGGTTAAAAATAGGA
>NC_022027.1:29317000-29334438 GCF_000317375.1 Microtus ochrogaster
CATCCCTTGAAGCCTGTGTTAGTACTGTGTGCTGATTAGTCTGCTTGCCGCACGAAGTGTGTGTATGTGTCGGCAAGGCAGTTTGTCTTGAAGGAGTGTTGACACGTAAGAAGCAGGGCATCCCCGTGACTTCTGTGTGCGATCTTTTCAGTAAAGCTCCCTTTTACTTCTGTTGCAATGTGGGTTGGTGGGAGTAGTCAGTTGTGTAATGGCAAGGTTTGTTTCTTGATAGAACGTTTTCTTAAATAGGGGCTGAAAAGTCATTTTCTCTCTGTAATGGTGTTGACTGATACCATCTAACCACTCACAGGGTAGGCAGGCCCCGGGGTTAGTTTTTTAGCAGTGGCATTGTTTGGAAGTCGGTGTGTGCCATGCCTTAATTTTGTGTTGTGTGACTTTGTTCCGTAGGAAGCCTGCGGTCCTGCAGTTCCTCAGACTGCTTTAGTAAAGTGATGCCACCAAGGAAAAAGAGAAGACCTGCCTCTGGAGATGACCTATCTGCCAAGAAAAGCAGGCATGACAGGTAGAGTGCAGAGGCTGTCGATCCAGGTCCAGGGCGTGTGCATGGAGGTTACAGGACTTCATGCAGTGAATGCAAGTGCTGACTGAAGTAGTCTTTGCTTCTGTGGGTGATGCTTCAAAGTGCAGTTATTTAAGGATGCTTATTGTATGTCTTGGTTTGTAGAATTTAAAAAGAAAACAGGCAATTTGAATTTTTAGAAATGAGTTTTATCTTTTTTGGTTTTTCAAGACAGGATTTTTCTGTGTAGCCCTGGCTGTCCTGTAACTGCCTCTGTAGACCAGGCTGGCCTTGAACTCACAGATCAGCCTGCCTCTGCCTCCTGAGTGCTGGAATTAAAGTGTGGCCTTTAATTTTATCTTAATCAATTATCCTCTGTAGCCAGCATGGTGTCAGCTTCTTTACATTGACGCCTGGATGGCAGAGCCTGGGAAAGGCAGAGCCTGGGGAAGCCTGTCCTTTGGAGAGGGTCTCACTAGCTACAGCCACAGGACCAGAGCGAGGCAGCTGTTCTGAGTGTCCTCACCCACCCAGCGCACCAACCACTCGAAATTTCTTCTCATATTGCTGAGAATTTAATGAAAATGGAAAAACAAGGCTACTTAAATCACATTCAGACAAATCACGTGTTACCTATGATGATGCAAAAGACTGTTCAATGTTTTTCTTAGGTATCTTTATTGTTTTGCCTTGATCTTAATAAGTAACTTTTTCTTTAATCACATGACAAATCATGTCTTTTCTCCTTTTTTCAATTGTTCCCCGTTCCCACTCTGGGTCGTTTCATCATTTCACGAGTGGGCTGCATTCCATCTTTAAACAGAGGACTGGGATGATTTTTGTTTCTTTTCTTGCTGTGCTGGTTCATTTGTTACAGCTCCGTTGGAGGAGCAGAGACAGAGTGAAAAGGAAAGCAATGCCACAGTTACTATCTCAGCAGAGATATAGCTAACTGTTGTCAGAAGAGGGGTTCCTAAGGCCCCCACCAGCTGTCTTCTGGCCAGTACTTTTCAGGTTTATGAGGCTAAGCACCTTGCATCAGGGAACCGATAAATTCTCACACTCTTGTAGCATTCTGTGCTATAATTTTTTTCAGTATAACTTGGTATGACACTAATGGACTATGAAGAAGCCAATTTAAAAGCTGGCAGCAGTTCACGTGAAACTTTTGAGTTTGGTTCTTGGCCTTTTAAGAACTCTGTTTATATACCGTGAAGTTGCTACATTTTAAGGAGATAATTCAGTTTGTTTCTAGTGTTCACCGAGTTGGATAAGCTGTCACTGGGACCCAGTGATGGACATTCCACCGTTCCAGCTCCAGCCAGTCACTCCCAGCCCCAGGCAACCATCTTTCTACCTTATGGGATCGCCTTGATGGCGTCTTGTGGCCTGGGTTTCACTCCTTATAGTTAGCGTGATGTTTCAGAGGCTCGTCTGTATGATAATGGGCACCAGTGTTTTGTTTCTTTTAGCTGCTATTTTAACTGTTATTTTTCCATTGTATGGTCTTAGGTAAGTTTTATTTCTAGGGAATTCTTACCTGGTGCTGCTATTCGGGAGAACTACAGTTTTTTGATGAATTACCAGCTTAGAGCTAAGATAGGAATGCTCAGTCCTTTTCTCTTTGAACCCCTGGTTGGTATCCACTGCATTTACATAGGAGAAGGAAGACTTAGGTTTGTAGTTTCAATAACTTAATACCATCCAGCATGGTATCCTAACATGATAGCTGCTGGAATTTCTGTCAGAGATCTGCTCCGGCAATCAGTCACTGTCTAGGCCACGGATCAGTGTTCATGAATAAATTTACTAAAATGGAAGGTTGTCTATGCTCTTTATGTTATTATATAAATAAAAATTATTATCCACGAATGTTAATAAGTCTGTATATATGTGATTTGTTAAAATATATACACGTTTTGTAGCCAAGTCACACTTGAAGCTCCTGCCCCTGCCTGCTCCATGTGGGACGCTCCCCTCAGGCCTGTCATGAGATGTGGGGCTCCTGAGTTGCAGAAGGCTGCTCTGCTTTGAAAGCCAGGCCTCCAGCGCAGGCTGCCCAGCAGGCTTAGGATGGGGCCCCAGGAGCCGGGGAGCTGTCCTCCCTCTCCCAAGAGACTTTTTAAAGCCTTGCACCGGGATCAGTTTTGTTCTGGAAGCTTGGACATGAGTTGATGTTTACCTTTATTTGCTTAATGTTTTCTGGAATAACTGACTACTGACAAGTTCCTCCTCAGTCTGTGCCTGGGCTTAACCCCATTTTCATGACACAGAAATTAGGAGAATTTAATGGAGAGATAGGAGTAATTAGTGTTTTTTAAGGGTCCTTATGAATGCTTTATTTGACATGTTTTACTTAGAATCATCTCTAGTAACTTCTAGTGAGGCAAGTTTATCAAGTAACTAATATATTTTATTCTTACTGGTTGTTGATAAGTTAGTTGTATTCCTTACTGTTAAATTCTTTATTAAGATATTAAGATAGTTATGAACCTGCTTATGCTTGAAAAAGCAAAACCTTTAAAATGTGTTTAAAATTCCGGGTAAGTAGACGTCTGGCTTAAACCAAAACCTGCTATGGAAAGTACCTGCTACCCGAACTCAGTGTCTTCAATAACGTAAAACTGCTTTTTCAATTTGTAGCATGTATAGGAAATATGAGCCCACGAGAATAAAGACTGACGAAGAAGCCTTCTCTAGTAAGCGGTGTCTGGAGTGGTTTTATGAGTATGCAGGTAGGTAATGACCTGTGACGTGTAAAGCCGATCCTTAGGAAAACGGGAAGCGTTTTAGAAGAGATTGCAGAACTATAGTAATGGACTTTTCCAATTGTGTGTGTGTGTGTGCGTGAGACTTTGTGTGGGGGTGGAGCATAGAGGCAGAACAGAAGCAAGGGATATAGTTGGAGCCAATCACCAAATATCCTATTTATAGCCAGCAGCTAAACTCAAGAATTCAGAACCTTAGGTAGGAACTGAAAAGATGAAGTACACTCGGGAGCAACCCTTCAGATTGCTACGAAATCTAGTCAGAATGCTGATAATGGGTAACTATTTGGTTTAAGCATTGAAGTAAGCTTTGCTGTTTTGAACTTGGGATTTCCTTATATCCAGTTCCTCTATTCTGAAAAGATCACCTGACAGAAACTGTTTGCGCTCTTGTGTAAAATGTCTTCGAATCGCGCTGCCTCTTTGCAGTTTACGTCACCAGTTGGACAGCTCAGTGGCAGCCTTGGCCTTGTGGTCACTGCCTGGTGTTGACAGAGGGGAGGAAGGTCAGACAAAGTTCTGGCTGTATGGTTTTCGGCCTTTCAACTTTCTCCCCGTGTTTTAGTCCTTTCCAACGTGACTGGTGAACTTCAGCACGATCCCCTCAACTGTCTCAGTAGCCCTTAGCCGTTTTCCCATCACGGGTCTCGGTTCCAGACATGTGTCTCTGGTTGTCTTACTTAGAAGTAAGCAGAGCAGCTCATGTGTGCCATGCTCTGACATTATCCCCTCCTGCCCGCCGCTTAAAACATCCCAGTTGTCTCCAGGATGCAAGGCCTGGCTCAGCTGTCCTCTGATAGTAACTGTTCTTTTCACTTCTTACCGTATTTGCTGACTATGAAATCTGGGCTGGGGGCTCCTGAATTATGTTAACAACCTTACGGTCTTCCACAGGACTTTGGTATACAATTTAGGATCTGTGTTTTCCCTTGCTTGAGCTCTACCCTTTGCTCTCATGAATCTTGCTCTTCTCACCACAGAGACTGATCCGGGGCACCAGACTCTCCTGGGCTTCGCAGGCGTACCCTGAGAGAAGAGCATGTTTCTTTCGGGTATGAACCCGCACAGGGCAGGTTGAAAGGATACAGCCCTTATTCTTAGTGTTCACTCATGTAGAGCCTTTGTGAAGTTGAAGTACCTCTGTACTTGTAGTGAGTTCCTTTTTTCTAGGTCCAGCTGGATTTTGTGTGCATGGCATGGACACTGGGGTAGACACATCATGGTATTAGAGTGTATCTATTTTCTACCTTCCTTAGAACATGAATCTTTGAAGACAAGTTTAATTTAATGTAAAAGTGGTTGACAGTTTCCATGGGCTCAGAAAAGGTCTGAGTAGATGAAGACATATTCTATATTTTCTTTTTGTTTTGTTTTGTTTTTTTGTTTTTTTTTTGAAACAGGGTTTCTCTGTGTAACAGCCCTGGCTGTCCTGGTACTTGCTCTGTAGATCTGACTGGTCTTGCCTGCCTCCACCTCCCGACTGCTGGGATTAGAGGTGTGCACCACCATGGCCCGGCTGGTGTTCTGCATTCTTAATACATTAGGAAGATCTTTTGATTACCTATATTGATTCACATTTATTTCTTTGAAAATATGTTATAAAATTATGGAAATTTAAACAAAACCTAGCAGAGTAGCATAGCAGTTTTGATATATGTACATGTGTGTGTGGTTTTTGTTTTGTTTTTTAAGAGGGCAAGATGGAATTACCTTTTTGCTTTTTTTTGACTGTAGAAGGTGACATTTTGGAAATAAAAATAAAGACACCTTATTTGGGTTCCTTAGGGTCACTCATCCTTGTAGAGTTTGTGTGGATGAGTTTATGTGTGTATTTAAGTCCCTGAGCCCTCTCTCCCCATTGTTAGCCTTCTCTTCTTGTGTGCCTTATCAGTTGGAAAAATGGCTTCAGACTGGGAATGACTTTGAGTCCCAGTTGGCACCCTGTTCACTTTGACTGTCTCAGACACTGAACTGGAAGTGCAGGTTGGGCACAGGCTCTGAGGCACCTGGTGGCCTTTGGCATGCGCTGTGGGATGTCTGTAGGAGAAGCCGGGAGGCTCCACGAGGGTGGCCTAAGAACAGATGTGCTGGTTTGAGCTGAGGACAAATGCTGACTCCCCGCCTTTGAGGCATGGTAGGCCCTCAGGTAGAGCGGTTCACAGGGGTGACCTTTGGTCTTTTCCAGAGCCCCCATTCCACCCACGGCCCAAAGCCAGCGTGGTTAAACAGATGCTGATGTGGAGTTTCTCACCTTTCCACGCCAGTGTAAACCCAGTTACTGAGTCCAGAAGCTGGATGAATAAGCCCTGTCCTCTGGGACTTCACTGTGTCTGGTTGTAGGCTTATTCCCCATTCTAATTTGGAACCGTTCTCTTTGTCAAAATAGGATTGGCCAGGGCAGATTCAGTGTTTACTTTCAATTCCATCTGAAAATGGAAATGTTTACCTTTTCATTAGAATGAAAATAGCCAATTTTACATCAACAATCTATCAGGTGTCCTCTAAATTACAGTCAACGTAAAAGTAAGAAATCAGAGTAACATAGGTGTTTGTTTTTGTTTTAAACAGGACTCCAGTATAGCTCACATGTAGATCATGTGATTTCTGTAGGCCATGATTGTAAGCTCTTAGGTTATTTTGAGTTAAGTTCTGTAGTATTTGTCCTTTGATCTGTGAAAGCAGGATTAGGGACCAGAAGAGATGGTCACATAAGACATGGGCATTTATAAAAATGCTAACGTCTGGTTTTGGAAGATAGGTTAAAAGCTACCAAAGAGACCCAAGGAGAGCTTCTTTTGCTACAGTGGTATGTCCTGTATGGCCATGAAAATGCTAGTGTGATGGTCTTCGGGTATCAGAAATAGTTAGGTATGTTTAGTTAGAGGCCCTGTTTAAAGGGGCAAGAGTCGTGGCATCACTTAGCTTTTTGACTTTTCTCCAAATCTGTCATTCCCAGTGTGTCTCCACCTCCTAGTGAGCCAGGATATGCATAGCTTCGTATTGGAGATACAGATGCATATGTTGTCCTGCCTCCCTCTGACTCTACTTTCAGAGTACCCTGCCCGATCCAATGGTGTATTCTTGGCATAATCTTGTTTGACAGAAGTTATTTATTACCTTACTCTAGAGATGAATTGATAGATTTATTCTAAAATTTCATCAAAATCCCTCTGTTAGGGTTTCTTTTGCGTTGATACACATCATGACTGAAAGCAGCTTGGGGAGGAGCTTAAAACTTCCAGGTTACAATCCATCGCTGAGGGAAGTCAGGATAGGCACTCAAGGCGAGACTGGAGGCAGGAACTGATGCAGAGGCCATGGAGTATGGTTTGCTCAGCCTGCTTTCTTACCGCACACAGGACCACCTGCCCAGGAGTGGCACCACCCATAGTGAGCTAGAAGGAAATGCAGAGAGACAACTAAAACTCAGGGCCGTTTGAGGGGTAATATGCAAACTAACACAGTAGAAGCTTCCTAAAATATATACGTACATGAGGACGCTCTAGATGAAGTTGCCAAACAATGGGGGAGGCAAAGCCCACTGGCTGTCTCATGTCACCAGATGAAGCTCCCAGTCCAGTAATTAGATTGCATCTGATTGAGTTGTTGGCCACAGGGGTCTCATGGAAATCCCCAAACAACCCAGGCTGTTGCAAAACCGTAAGTTGTTCTCCACAAACTGATAGCAAGGCCCCATTGCTCAAAACAACACCTAACATTGAACCTGGAAAAGTCAAGCTGGTACCTACATAGAGTCTTCACTCCTACATTCTAGCATTTTTGGTACAGGAAGGTACTCTGCATGCTACCAAGAACACCATCCAGCCACAAACCCTTTGACAGTGATGTCCTGCCTGAAAGACACACTAGGGCAAAGATACACAAGGCCTGTGGGATTAACCAGTTAGTATCTGATTTGATTTAAGGCCCACTCCATGAGGTGGAATGCACTTAGTGTGACAGAGAACTTGAGACTAAACACCTAGGGTACAAGTACTACTGTTCTTAAAAAGAAAATAAAAAAGGAACATGCTATACTCATAGCTTCCTCCTGAAGCAGATGGGATCAAATGCAGAGACCACAGCCAGACAATGTGCAGAGAGTAAGAAGCCTAGGACATCCAGTCTAAACAGGAAGTCTATCAAATCTCTGGCCTCGGGTCTTAGGGAACCCTGAGCAAGAGGAGACAGACAGAGGGGTTGGAGACCATCAGAAAAACCAGGCCCTCTTAAACCAGCATGAAGAAAGCCCATGTGAGCTCACAGAGACTGAAGTAGCACGCACACCACATCCTTTGTGAGTATGCTACGGCTTCCAGTTAGTGTTTTAATGGGATTCCTGACTGCCAATGAGTGGATCTCTGTTTCCTGTGCCTTTTCTTGGGCTCTTCTGTTTGTTTTGTACAATTCCAATATGTTAGTGTTTGTTTAATCATATATTTTATTATATTGCTTTATTACAGTTTTTATTATTTAAGACAGTTTTTAAATTTAAATAGATTTTGACCATAATTCTTCCTTTTCCCCAAGTCCTTCTAGATCCTTCCCCTGCAACTTTTATGTTCTTTCTCAAAAATAAAAAACCCCATACAACAATAAAATCTTTCAAAACCAAGAAAAAAATAAAACCACACCCCAAAAGAAACAAAACACCAAACTGTAACCAAATAAAAGCATCTAAAAAAAAAAGAGAGAGAAAAAAGAAAGGAAGGAAAAGAAAAACCACAAAAACTTGTAGAGTCCATTAAAAAAAAAAAAAAGAAAGAAAGGAAGGAAAAGAAAAACCACAAAAACTTGTAGAGTCCATTATATATTGGTCAGTTAGTTACTCCTGAGCATGAGGCCTCTCGTGGAGTGGCTCAAATACCCAGTGTCACTCTGGAGAAAATGGATTCTCCCTCTCCTAGCAGCTTTAAGTGACAGTTCCGTTGTTAACCTTTACCCTAGTGGATAGGTTTTCACACATTCAGTCATTAAAGAAGATGTTCTGTAGACTTGCCTCTAGGCCAGTCCTATGGGGACATTTCTCATTTAGGATTCCTTTTTCCCAGATGACCCTGGCTGTGTCAAGTTGACATAAAAATTAGCCAGCACACTTCCAGAATAGTTGTGTCTGCTCACAACTAGATTGAGAGTAGTGTTAAATGGCAGAGTGATGAGTATATTTTAAGTAATATGTATTAAGAAGCTATGTTTTACAATATTCAGAATATATTCTTGAGCATTATAATCTATATGGTGAAATCATAGTTTATAATACACAGATATGTGTTTGTAGCTAATACAATGATCGTGTGTGCAAAGAGTTTGTAGAGTTGGGGTCATTTATGTCATCACTGCAAACTTTTTTTTTGTAAGGGGTTCTTTTTTTGTTGGCCCTGGCTGTCCTAGAACTTGCTATCTAGACCAGGGTGGCCTTTAACTCAGCATAGAGCCACCTGCCTTTGTCTCTCGAGTGCCCCAGTTTGTGCTACCACACCCAGCTACAAGCTCCTGCTCAAGTATTTCTGTACAGTGTTCATTTCGAGTGTGGCTAGCAGGCTAGTAAGTTGAAAAGCATCATTTTTGTAAGAATGTGGATGGTAGTATTCTCTTGGAGGTCCCAGAGGACCAGAGCAAGCAAGACACATACAGGGCAGGAACGTACGTTGTACGTCAATGGTTGGCATCAATGGAAGTTTTTTTAAAGTCAGGTAGAATAGGAACTAGAGGAGAATGAAGCAACAGATCCCAAGAGTATCTGTGGATAGCAGAAAGGCAGCTGTTCCTCAGAGCAAACCTTGTAGCAAAATGTAAAATAATGGGTGTTTCCTTAAGTCATCTTCAGTCTTCCAGCCCTTGTCTCTGTTGGCAAGAATAAAGTCAGGGTCACAAGGACAAAAACTGAGTTACAGGTAAAGGGAGAAAAAGCTTTAGAATCGTCTGTATTGTACATTTGCACGCACGCAGTGAGAAATCTAGGAGGATGGCCTACCTGGTAAGGAGAGGGAAACACAGCTTCCGGTTTTTATACTGTGTATCTTTTATACCCGAGTATTTTGTCATGTAAGTGCATTAATGTGTAATTCCTGTGGGTGTGCACACATGTAGACATGTCTATCAGCATGGACTCCTAAATGTCTTCCCGTTTGAGTTACAAGTGATGTGATCATGCTTATTCTCACTGCTCTTATTTACATTACTTGGAGGTTACTACTTGGAAAGGATAGGCAAATGATTATCAGCAAAGGTGATAGTAAATTATGATATTGCTGGATGCCTAAAGAGAATTTTCTGGACCAAGGTAGAGTGTGATGCCAGTGTGTATATATTCCATACATACACATTTTTGTGAAGGGCTTATTTGGGAAGGAAAATAGAGAAATGCTTTAATAAATGATAATGTCTAAGGAGTTGAGAGGGCAGAGAGTAAATCTGCTTTTTAAACTCTTTTGTCTTCATGGTTAGATGATATTTGCACTATATATTAATGTATAACCCCATCTCCTCCCCAAATTGGCTTAACTTTTGATTTCTCTCATGGTCAAGGTAAAATTAAGGAATGCAGAAAAAAATAACATAAAAAAGATGACCCCAGGAGTCTTAACTGGGGACATCCTTGCTGATTCATGGGAGTTTTCCTTGCACCAGGTTTCTGCCTGACTCCGAAATGCACCTCCATCAAGACATCTCTTTTATTACTCTTCCCTCTATCCCGCCCAGCCCCACCTGCCCCCAGTCTTCTCAGGAGATCTCTTCGATTTCCTTTTCCCAGAGAAATCCATGCATCCCCTGTGGGCCCTCCTTGTTACCTAGCCTCTCTACAATCTTGTGGATTGTAGCATAGTTATTTATTTTACATCTAATATCCACTTACGAGTGAGTACAAACCATGTTTGTCTTTCTGCATCTGGGATGCCTTAATTAGAATTATTTTTTCTAGTTACATCTATTTGCCTTTAAATTTACTGATATCATTGTTTTTAACAACTGAATAATACTCAGTAAATGTACCATATGTAAATACTGAGTAAATAAACCATATTTTCTTTGTTCATTCTTCGGCTGAGGGCCATCTAGGTTGTTTCCAGGTTCTGGATATTACAAATAAAGCTGCTATGAACATAATTGAGCAAGTGTCCTTGTGGTATGATTGAGCATCTTTTGGGTATATGCCCCAAATTGGTATAGCTGGGTCTATAAGAGGTCTCATAGGTGCTCACAGACCCCAGACCAGCAGCTAAGAAGCCCACATGGGACTAACCTAGGCTCTCTATATATGTGAGACAATTGTTTAGCTTGGTCTACTTATAGAACTCCAACTGTGGAAGTGGAGTCTGTCCCTGAAGCTTTGGCAGGCTTTTGGGAACCTATTCCTCATACTGGGTTTTCTTAATATGAGGAAAGAGCTTAGTCCTACCTCAACTTGTTAATGCCACGCTCTATTGACACCATGGGAGGTCTGCCCCTTTCTGAACAGAAACAGAGGAGGAGTGGGTTCAGGGATGAGAGGGCAGGGAGGTGGTGTGAGGGAGGGGAACTGCAGTCAGGCTGTAAAATGAATGAGAAAGTTTAATTACAAAAATGAAAACAAAATCCCAGAAAAAGATGGCAGTTGACTATGGAGAGCAGAGCATCTGTTGTTCCTCAAACACAGAACATCTGTGAATACAGAGAAGATGGCAGCACCAAGAACATGCTTTCCTTTGTTGAGATTGAGAGGAAGAGGCTGAGCTTGGGCAGGAAGTGACGTAGGGCTTTGCGGCAGGTGCTTCCTTGGATGCTCAGGTTCATCCTTTGGAGAGCAGCACTGTGTGCTTTTCCTGTGGCTTAGTCATTGCTCTGATGTTCTGCCTTGGCAGATGCAGGGCTGAGGCACCTCTGCCCCTTTGAGTCCCAAGCATCACCACAGTGCATGTCCTGTGACTTGTCTGATAAACATCGCTTGATACAGACATAGGAAGATTATAGATTCTGCTGGACTCAGCGCTTACTGGATCCAGGCGCAAAAGGAGATTCTGTGGTACTAAGAGTACTACTTCACTCATTGAGTAAACTCTCTGAGGTTGTAGGAAGAATAAATAAGTCTCGCTCTTGAGCTTTTGGGGCAGGAAAGATGGCTGGCACTTTTGAGTGCAGCGTCCCGAGTGGAGAAAACCAGCGTTGCCCGGAGTCACGGTGGGCATGGTTAATGTGGCCTGCAGGTGGAGTTGGGGGAGATGGTTGGGTTTCACTCTCAATGGTTGAGTGAGTTATCTGGGGAAGAAAGAGAAGGATTGAGAGGAGGGCAGGCTGAGGCACAAAGTGTATTCTGACTTCTAGCATATGTGCTACTCCTACCCACCTGTGACTCCAATTCAAGTGGATCCTTTGCCCTTGCCTAGAACGCATGTGCACATGTGCATACACACACAGAATCATAAAAGAGAACAGAATGATACATGCGGGACATGTATCATGGCTCTAGGACTGGAGGGGATCAAATTCCACAGTACTCGGGTCTCTAATATCAAATGAGCTAGTAGCTGAATCATATGACCAATGAAAATCTCCTGTTACTTTAAATCATTTCCAGATTTTATTTATAAAGCTAAATATACAGTATTCTGTATATACTGTGTCAGTAGATAATATGTCCTATTTAATGGCAAGAAAAAATCAGTATGGATTTAATTAGACAGTCTTTTCAAATACTTTGAATTGGTTGAATTTAGAGATATGGGACTTTATTTGTTTTTTTTTTCTATGAAAGAAACATACATTTTATAGAGACCAGTATGTGATTCTTTGTGATGATCCTAAAATTTTTTACATGTGTTTATTATTGGTATCGTTGCCAAATAAGAATGTAGAGTTTTTAGATGCTTTAAAAAGTTGTTGAAATGGCCTTGTCCTTAGATAGCAGTGACTGCCTTATCCAAAGGTTGGAGGATACAGTGGTGATTCAATTCAAAGTACAAAATAGAATCCCTAAAGACTCAATCCTTATGGGTTTAATTGAGTATTTTCCAATTTGTAATTGATTTCTTCCCAAAGGAGTTAGTAACGGCCTTCGATTATATTTGATACAGTGCCAAACCTAACTCATGTGACACTGCATTCTACAGGAACTGATGATGTGGTGGGTCCCGAAGGCATGGAGAAATTCTGTGAAGACATCGGTGTTGAACCAGAAAATGTAAGTCTGCCTTTCAGGACAGCGATGTGCTCTTTCTTGCCTTTATTTGTCTTTTCCCAAGTAAGGCAATAATAAAAGAAGCTTGTATTGAAGTTTGTGTAAAGACCCTTGTGTTGGCTTGTTGTTCTGGTTCTAGTTTAATCCATAAGTGAATTTTTTTCTTTCTGTTTATTTTATTTTATGTATGTATGTATGTATGTATGTATGTATGTATATTGTGTATATGTATGTATATTGTGTATATTTATATATTTAAGGCAGAGTTTTTCTGTGTTGTCCTAGATATCCTAGAATTCACTCACTGTCTAGACCAGGCTGGCCTCAAACTCAAGAGATCCACCTGCCTCTGCGTCATGAGTTCTGGGATTAAAGGTGTGCATTATGGTTAGATTGGGGGGGGTGCTGCTAGCTCCCAAATAATGACATGGAAACTTCCTATTAGTTATGAAAGTTTGGCCTTCAGATTGTCTCCAACTAGCTCTTATAACTTGAATTAATCCATTTATATTAGTCTACATTCTGCCACGTGGCGTTATCTCTCCTCCATCTTGCACATCCTCCATGTCTGAGTGGCAACTCCATCTTTCCTTCTCTGAGTCCTCTCTGTCCCTGGAAGCCCTGCCTTACCTCTTCCTGCCTAGCTGTTGGCCATTCAGCTCTTTATTAGTCAATCACAGCGACACATCTTCACACTGTGTACAAATATTCCACCACAGTTCACCAGCACTGTCTACCCTGAATTTTTCCCTTTTAAGTCTTGTGGTGTAATTGTGGTCATTTGCTGGTTTGGTTTCTTGTATCTAAGAGGTACGTTAAGTGATTAATCTCGGTGTGTAAGAAGGGTGTGGGCACACACACCCACAGTGGCAGATGAACAGTGGGTACCAGTCACTGTGTGCTGTGTACCTTTATCCCCCTCAGTAGCTTTTCAACTTAATACAGTTCCGGATTTTAAATAATTACCCATCAAGGGTTGAGTAGGTAGTAATTACCATAAATTTCTCACAGGTCTTTCACTTCTAATTGAACTTAGCTCAGAAAGTGACTGATTTTTAGTGTAAAAGCACTAAATATTTCCCTTAGAATTTGGAGGTTTTAAAATGTTTAATTATTTTTGCCTGGTTCTTTGTCTAGTTCATGATAGTGTTAAATATTCTTTCTTGTTCTCACATAACATAATACACTAAAATGAAAAGTTACGTTCACGCATGTGCCCTGGTTCATAAATGATGCAGCTTAGTTTTACAGTAGCTGCCAGTATAACAAGCATGGCAGATCCTAAAGGAGTCTGTGGTCTGGACACACCTCCTTTGTTGAGACATTTAAAGGGACCATCTCCTTTGTTGAGACATTTAAAGACTTCTGCTGCCCACGGTGAATGCTGTGCTTTTAATAAGAACTAGGGATTGAGGTTTTACCCCTTTTGGTCTTCCTTTCCCATCTCACCCTTGCTGTTTCTGTGGCCCTCTGGCTGCTCTCTCCCCACAGCGCCACCAAGACAACAGTTAAATGCTCTAAGGTACCTTTGGATGTGTCCGTTATGTGGGGTTTTGTCTTGTAATTTTTCAAAATTAAGGTTTTTTTAGTTCCATTAATTTGATAAATTATTCACGTGGGTGTAGAAGTTTAGAGACGAACAGGTTATTAGTATTTCACCTGCTGGCATCCATGGGTACAGGAAAAATGGTGCCGCTGGCATTCAGGAGGTAGTTTCTCCCGGTGTTAGCTGAAGGGTGGAAGGGAGAGACAAAGGGAGAGACAGAAGGGGGACAGGCTGCGGGTCAGAGGAGCGTGGGAGGCCAGGGTTAAGCTGCAGGACTCTGAGGGATGGGCTGAACATTTAGCCTGAGGCGGAAAGCCTGTCTGTGTGGGCTGTCCTGGCATTGATTCTGACTAGAAAAGGAAAAGTGCTCAAAGCTCCTTGCCGTAGCAGTTCTCAAGAAAAGGCCGCTATTCTTGCCATCCTTGTTGGCTGTTAGGAACCTTAGAGAACTCTGTTTCTGTAGGAATAGAGACAGTCTTGATATGTGAAATTATCTCGAAGACTAAAAGACTAAATTCAGCACTGGGTTGTTTCCAAGCATGTGTTAGCGTGCTTCTGTTCTGACGGCAGAGTAGAAGAGGTGCTGTTTCACATCCCGAAGAGAAGATGTGTTCAGTGAGCCCGATAGCCGTCATCGCCCCTTTGCCTCCACTAGCAAGCACTTTAAAGGTATTTTAACTCTCCACCTCCTGGTAGTCATAGCTAGGAAATTTTATCATGCCCGCAAAATTCAAGTCTCCTTTCTTTTACTAGATGTTTTACCTTAAAAACATGTAGCTTTCTTACTGGTTTAAACCAAGGACATCTGCCAGGTTATTTCCCCAGGGTGACTGTCCCCTGTGGCTGTTTGGCCAAACCTGTTGTGTGCATGTGTGTGAGTGTTCATGTTTGCAAGTTCACGTTCCTTCACCCTCTCCTTCTTATTAAACACATTTTGATGTAGAATGTTAAAAACATGATTACATCATTTCCTCCTTCTCTTTCCTTTCTCTAAACCCATCCATATGGCTCCTCTTTGCACTTTCAGATTCATGGGCTTTTCCCATTAGTTGTTATGTGCACGCACACATTTGTGTGTGTGTGTGTGTGTGTATGGACACTCTTCCACAGGGAAGACTATTTCTCGCACTCTCCTTGCTGGCTTTCCTTAGTTGCTTGCAGTTCTTTGAATAGGGTTAAGGCCTTCTGCACATTCCCTATCCACACGAGCATGTCCATTGGTGCGGTCCATGATCTGCTCATTCCTGATCCATGTTAGCATGTCCTCATGTTCCGCTCATGTTTGTTTTACTTTGTGCCTGAGTTTTGGGCTAAATAGAGGCCTAGCTTGATAATACGTGTAGTTTACATAAGCATGTGGGTTGGTTCACCTGAGGAAATAGAAGTTAACATGTCAGAATTGCAGGACATCTGAGCTGTGGAGAAAATCTGCTATGTGTAGTCTGAAAAACATCCCTTAGCAATCAGGTTTTGACCTCTTTAAATCAAAAAAACCTACTGACTTCTTAAATTTAAGGTTTTAAAATAAAGATAATTTTATCACTAGTTTTTTTTTTTAATTATATTATCTGACATTTTGTAGGTGTTTGTCAAACCCAGACTAACTCAGTTTTAAAGCCACCCTTCATATGTTGGTGACTGGACCGTGGTGAGCAGAAGCTCTCGTAGGATGCTGGAGTGGTTAGTGGCTGAGGTCTGCTTTGTCACTGTGTCTCTGTATTTTAACAGGTGGTCATGCTTGTTCTCGCTTGGAAGTTGGATGCACAAAACATGGGCTATTTTACTCTGCAGGAGTGGCTGAAAGGAATGACTGCTCTCCAGTAAGTCCCGGGGCTGCAAGGGTCACGGTGGTTAGCAGTTAGAAGATGGCTGGGATAAAGGAAGGGGCTCTCCTGGTCTCCTCTGATGCTTACCTCACCCCTGGGAACTCAGGATGTGGTAGTCTGAGAGAAGAGAAGCCTGCTAGTGTGGCAAGCCTCCCTTCGGCCAGAGATGGAATACACCCATCCTGAGGACAACGATGGGTGCCTTTTAGTAACTGAAGTGTTTGTATATTGGTTGTGTGGCAAAGAGAGCATTAGTATTTTCCTGGAATATCTCTGGGAAGAGATTGGTCTGCCTTCCCCATGCGTGTGAGCCATGTATGTAATATAAAATTTTATAATAGCCAACTTTAAAAAATTGACAGTTTTCACAGAGAAACCCTGCCCCTAAAAATAAATAAATAATAAATATTGACAGTTTCAAACCTTTTTATTTCATCAAAGATACCCAAAACATTATTATTCTAATATATATCACTCTTTAAAAATTAAGCTATTTTCTTTCTCTTTAAATTTTCAAAATTTAGTGTGTATTTTATATTTTCAGTTCATCCAGTCAGTCTCATTAACTATGTTGGACCCCTTAGTCCAGATTAAATAAAAACAGTCAGTAGCCTTATGTATTTACTTGGGGGGTGTGTGTGTGTGTGTGTGTGTGTGTGTGTGGTGTGTAGGTCACACTTGCTTAGAGTTTCATTCAGAAAGACACATCCTTCTACTAACTAGGAGGGAGAGAGTTGTGGGGGGAACCCCAATTCAGATGGTGTTGAAGAAGAAGCTCTGGCTTTGGCCTAAGAACCAGGAATGTTTATCGTTTTCTTTGCCCCTAACTAGGAGTAATGGACTTGACTGTTGCTGGATTAAACTTGTAACTGAAATGGTTTCCTGATTTTATTTAAATCATGGTGGGGTTGTCGGCTTTGCTGTCACTGCCCTGTTGATAGCAGCCTCCACTGTGTATTTCGCCTTCATAACTCAGGCCCTCTCTGCTGTTTGCCCATCTGAACCTCACGATGTAAGACATGCCTGGCTTTACTTTGCCCATCTGAACCTCACGATGTAAGACATGCCTGGCTTTACTTTGCCCATCTGAACCTCACGATGTAAGACATGCCTGGCTTTACTTTGACTGTGGCACAGATGAGGAGACCGAGGATTTAAGGACAGCTGTGTGCAGCTCGTGAAGGTAGAGCTGGGAAGAAAAGCCAAGATGTTTGGTTCCTAACACACAACCGTGCTCTCGAGCGTGGCCAGTGCCAGAGGACTGTTAGGTGGAAGTTACCGTCCTTGTACAGATACACAGTCCTTGCCTGTGTGCGCTACGGTTTTGGGGTGCTGGCCTCTGGATCCCCTGGGTAGTGCTGTCTGTCACGGTGGAGAAGGCTGCCGCAGGACTTTGAAGCCTGCTGGCTCATCATTTTCCTTGCTGCCTTCTGAGAAGATTATCTCCCAGCTGTCCTTTTTAAGTGTCCTTGTGACGCAGACGCATGGCCATGCCACGATTCGGCTTCAAGGCTTCAGGGGCAGCCAAGGCATCTTTCAGGTCCAGTTTCATTTGTACTTAGGGGATAAGATGCCCATGTATATGATTCTCTCAGATGTTTATCTTTATAAAAATTCTTATCCA
>NC_022027.1:29334538-29335622 GCF_000317375.1 Microtus ochrogaster
AGAGCTAGTTCCAGGACAGGCTCCAAAGCCACAGAGAAACCCTGTCTCGAAAAACCAAAAAAAAAAAAAAAAAATTCTTATCCATGCCAGGCCTTGCCTGTGTGTTTGAGTGCTGTACTCCTGGAAGAGGCCTGTGTCTCCATCCTAAGGGGACAAGGGAGCCCACAAAACTCTCAGCTGTGAGTTCTGGTCTGTGGTGCAGTGCACTTGGTGTCGACAAGTGGATTCTCGAAGGTGGCGATGACCTAATCGTAGAAATTCAGGGTTCAGTTGTATGACTCACTGTGAAAGTGGAGGAATCTGTTCTCTCTCTTTTGTGGTTTAAAATTTGGAGACTGGTTTCCTTATCCAAGATGGAGGTAATCATTTAGGATAGAATTACTACAATCTCAAGTTTTTAAGACCCTTCTATGCAGGAAACATTTGAATGACACTGAAATGCTAAGTGTCACATTCTGGACAAAGGAAACTGTGAACAAGATCAAGATTCTCTCTCAGTGGTTCTCAACCTGTGGGTCACAGTCTTTTTGGAGGGCAGGTCGAATGACCCCATCACAAGGGTCACCTAAGGCTATCAGAAAGCACAGACATTTATACTACGGTTCCTAGCAGTAGCAAAATTACAGTTATGAAGAAGTAATGAGAATAATTTTATGGGTGGGGTCACCACAATACGAGGAACTGTATTGAAGGGTCGCAGCTCTAAGAAGGTTGAGGACCACCGCTCTATTGTATTGCCGAGATCTGACAGGTGTGTTGGTTTAAGGACCACCGCTCTGTTGTATTGCCGTGACCTGACAGGTGTGTTGGTTTAAGGACCACCGCTCTATTGTATTGCCGTGACCTGACAGGTGCCCCACAGCCTGCATATTTGAATACTTGGTCCCCAAACTGGTGGCCCTGTTTAAGGACGTTTAGGAGGTATGGCCTTGCTGGAGGAAATCCGTCACCGGGTTAAGCTTTGAGATTTTATAACCCTGCCTTGCTTCTAGTTGACCTCAGTGTTAACAGAGTTCAAGCCCCCTCTGGCCATAGTTGACCTCAGTGTTAACAGAGTTCAAGCCCCCTCTGGCCATAGTTGACC
>NC_022027.1:29335722-29347736 GCF_000317375.1 Microtus ochrogaster
CAGCTCCCCTGACTGTGAATGCGGGCAAATGCAGTGAACAGTAACTGTGCCACAGCTTGAACAGCATACTGCCGTTAAGTTTACTGTTAGACGGTATAGACTGTCACTTTCGATTCAACCCCACTCAGGTTTTTAGGACGTTTCCTTGGCAAATATAGATGATTGTCGCCAGTCCAGTTTCCAGAGCTGTCTGTGTCCATCTCCCCCCCTCCCCCCCAAGAGCTGACAAGGACAGACTTTCCCGTATGCAGCTCTCTTGGCACTCTAGTCTTCTATGCTTGGGGTCAGGATCACCCACTAAGGTCCGTCTATGGCATCTAGGACTTTTCCTAACCCCTGGCTTTAAACCCTTCTACATTCCTCTAGTAAACCCATCCAGAGACATCTGAACCACACTGTCAGGTGACAGCCTTGTCCATCTTCCTTTTGGTTCAGTTCAGGACTCCAGTGCATGGGGCCGGGTGGGGGTTCGTTCCCGAGTCAGTGCGCTTTGGAATTACCTTCCCAGGCACTGAAAGTTATGCTTCCTGGGTGATCCGAAGTGCAGCCAGGGTGACAGCGAAGGGAACTGTCCCCAAGACAAAGTCCATCGGGGGCAGGGCCTGGAAATAACACTTAGAGGTTCAGAAGTAATAGTCACTCTGCTAGGTGAATCAGCTAAGTCCTGTTTATAAGATAGCTTTACCGAGGCCACAGGAAACACAGGGGAACACATTTGCATTACCCAATGGAACGCGGTCTGTCTGTCTTTCATCTGTTAATGCTTTTGTCATATCTTAGATTTCTGTTTGGAGATCTGTTTTTTAAGAAATCTGTCTTAGATTTCTTCTCCTGGTTTTAGTCATTTTCTTTGTTTGTTTGTTTTTCTAGTCGGGGTTTCTTTGTGTAGCCATGGTTGTCATAGAACTAGCTCTATAAACCAGGCTGGTCTCTAACTCAGAGATCTGCTTGCCTCTGCCTCCTGAGTACTGGGATTAAAGACGTGCGCCACCACTGCCTGGCTGGTCATTTTCATTTTGTTAAATCTGTGCTATGAAATGCTTTAGACTGAAGTTGCAGCTCATGTACATTGATACAAACCTGTATTTATACGCAGTGACACACATTTTACGTCACTTAAATCCCTATAGCACAGCACCAGACACAGAGCTGCTTATAAACATTGGGAGTTTATTTCTTACAGTTCTGGAGGGAAGCCCAGGCCAAGGCTCCAGCGGCCCTGGCACCTAGCTGCAGCTTGGATTTGGCTAGTTGTGTTGTGTGTGTTGTGGGGTGCCTTACTGCTGCTCTGTGCTCACAGGTGGTTAGGGCAAACAAGCTGCCTTAGGCTGCTTTGTTAAGGATGCTAATCCCCTTCATAAAGGTTTGCCTTCATGACTCAGTCACCTCCAAAATTTTAAAAATAATGGTTTTATTTACTTGTTTAAAATCCCATTAACCATTTTTACAGCATATTCTGATCACTGCCATCCACTGCTGTTCCCACTGTCCCTTGGTGCCTTCACCCCGTCTCCCTCCTAGCTTCACATCCTCTCTTCTGTAGTATTATTTTTTGGTTATTAATTCTTACCTTTGTGCCTGGATGTGGGCCCCCCACTGAGCAGGATGCCCACATTTTCATACAATTGCCTTGGGGGTTAAGATTCAGCATACAGCTGTGTGAGTGGGAGAGGAGGGGCGACCAGGGCTATTGCCCCACGGTGGGACTGCGTTAGAACTAGACGTGCCTTGAGCTTGGAGAAGGGTTAGATCAGTGGCCAGTTTTGTGTAAACTGAAAAGGTGGCCTAGAAAAATAGCTTGGACTAAGTGAAGGGACTGTAGAGAGGGCAGTCTGTACTTAGAAGTGTGTTTCACTCACTGGGTTTTGTGACTTTATCCTGTATATACAGTTAAGGTGGAAACATGGCCACTTCTAGAAAGCTCTCTCTGGTTCTTCACTCTCCCTTTCCTATATGTAATCTTACCTGGGAAAGGGTCCTTGTTGTATGGCCACTAGATGGCAACCTATTGTTCCAAGCAGGGTGAGCTCATCTCCTTGTGCCATGTGTTCTGAGTTTTTAGGGAAGTGCCTGTGTGGTGGAATGTACCCTACTGGATACATGAGGTGGAATTCTGTGTGTGCATTTGATATTTATCTCATTTAAATAAGAGATTTGTTCATTCCTCACAATTGGATGTAAGTTCCAGGTGTCTGTTAAACATGGGGCATCTTTCTTTAGGGATGCAAAGGTCACGCCCAGGCGGGTCACAGATCCTGTGTTTGGTTTCACTGCTGCTCTGCCCAGCACCCAGGGCTACTTTGTCTTCTGGTTCTTGTGCTTGAGTCTGTGAAAACACTGTTGCCTGGGATTAAACAAAACACTCCATTTCAGTCTGGCCCTTGGGTTTCCTTTCCAGTGAAGAGTAAACTTGTTTAGATATACTGGCTTCCTCCTCCGTAAGCCACTGCTGTTTATAATCATGCTATTAATTTTTTCTTTAATAAGATCTTGGTTCTGCAGTAGTACATTCAATGCCAACTAAGCCAGCTGCCGCTCCTGCATCCCAGACATACCTGCCCGTATGCTGCCTTGGGTGTTTTTCTCATCTCTGCCATCCTCGTTTGGGTCCTTTCGCTAGTGCTAAGACTAGCGTTAGACTCTCAGCATCTCGACTCTTCCTGCCCCCACACTCTTGAGAGATTCCCAGAGCTGTAGAGAGTGCAAGCCTGACCTCTCCTGTGGTGGGAGGACTCTCCATGGTGGGAGGACTCTCCATGGTGGGAGGACTCTCCATGGTGGGAGGACTCTCCATGGTGGGAGGACTCTCCATGGTGGGCTCTGTTTGTAGGACCCAGTATGAAGCCTCGCACAGGGGAGCACGGGAGACTTGAAGGTCTGGCCCTACCTCCTCCTCTCTGTGTGCACTTTCCCTCTGTTTATCTTCTCTAGCGCGATGCATTGTTTTTAAGCTTTAGGACTTGCCATGCTCCGTTTGCCACTGGTGCTTTGCACCTGCCTGCCGTCCCTGACATCTGGAGAATCCCACTTCTCCAGAAACATGCATCTCGTTCTTGGGTATTTCTCAGCTTTCATGTTAGTCCCTTGAAGAAACTTTTTTCTTACTTCTAATTTTAATATTTTATTTTTTGACACTGGAAGAAATATGGGAATTCTAGATTGTCCAGTTCTTGAGAAGTAAATCCTCTAGTTTTGGGATTCTAGACAGTATATTTTAGGAGAGAGATGCAAGACTCACTTATATTTGTACTTTGCCACCAAAAAAGAGCTTTTGTAGATTTTACTAAAAACAAAAGTAGTGTGCTATATTTTGAACTATATTATAGTTTTTAAAGTAAGCACTCATTTGACAATAATAGATTATATAGTATCTATTCTAGCAAATAAATAAAGGCTCTGCAGAGAAACACAAGAAGCCACCCTCCGCATCGGGCATCTTTAGTGTTGCTGGGGAAAGGGAGTTGGTGTGTGTCACTGTGCATGTGGAGGTCTAATCTAGACGGTCAGGAGAATGAGCCGTGGTAGCCATCCTTTTGGTTTTGAATGAGTGAGTTTATTAAGTATGTCATAGCAGATGTAAGTAAAAAAATAAGTCTATAGTAACAAACATCAGCAAATTGGGTGCATAAACCATCCGGCGGGATTGACTGGGAAAGCCCGTGGAATTCGTGATAGACAGAGACCCAGGCAGAGAAGACCCCTTGGATGACACTTCCATAAACAAAAACAGCAGGAAAGTTAAGTCCGGGGCTTGCGGCAACCCAGCAGCATTGCTAGAGTTCCTGATTGGGTGGTCCAGGCGGAGCAGTGTCCCTCCGGTGGACTTCCAAGTAAAAGAGCAAACAGAGACCTCATCAGATCTTCTGGAAACAGACTGGATTGGAGAACTGAGGCGGTCAGCTGGAGTCACCCGTCCACCTTGAGTTGTGTCCTGTCCTGAACTTTCAGCCAGTCCCTGGCCACCTCCTCTCCCTCACTTTAGGCCCTTTTATATTATAGGGTAACCTGTGGTAACCCTGGTGGAAGGAAGTGCTTTTTGCCTTCCAGCACTTTTTATACTTGGCCTGTTCTGTTGTTCTCCTTAGTCCCTGTCACAGTTGGAGGTGGGCAGGTGCATCCATGCCCCGGCAAGCATGACATAAAGTCTGTTTGAGTGAGGGCTGGGACCGGAGGAGAGTCAACCCCTCTTCCAGAGCCAGCTTCTCAGTGAGTTCAAACAGTACAGGACAGCTCACCAGTAGAACACAAGGTCAGAGGAGGACTTTGTTGTCGATTCTTGGTGATGCTAAGTGAGTTCTAGGGATAGGACCTGGGTCACCAGACCTTGTGCCACAAGTGCTCCACCCCCACAGCCCCCGCCAGCCATCCTATTGGCCTGGTTCTCATCTTTAAGGCAAAGAGAACGTTAATTTGTAAAAATAACTAATTAGCGTGCTTCCTTATCAAAAGTATAAACACTGTCGCTCACTGGTAAAAACACATTGTCATCGTCAGGGCTCCCTGGAGAAACAGCTGTTTTCAAGTCTGGGGCTGGAACATTCTGTGCCAGAGAGCAAGGAAATGCTCGGAGATTGGTAGAGACATGTCAGGAGGATGCAGACAGGGTCAGTGACCCCCTGTCCAAACTGAGACTGCTTGTGCATTGCAGAGAATAGAGAGAGCAGCAGATGGAACCTGCTCAGTGAAAAGAAATGGCACCCTAAGTCCACAGAGAGACAGAGGACGGTGTAGCCCAGAGCTCCTCAGGGTTGCAGGTCAGGAGCTGTTGCTCTGCACCTTTGCAGGCTAGGTCAGTGTCACCACGCTAGTCCGTCTTTCTCATCTGGAAGTGGATTTACAGCCTACTTCTGGGGATGTTGAGGCATCAGAGAAACAGCAAGTCAGAAAAAAACCTGATGAACTAGGTAATCAACAGTCTTGAGATGTCATCACACAGACCATTTTGTATTTCAAAGCTAGGAAAGGACTTTGAGATGGACACTCTGGGGCTGGGAGAAGGCTCGGTTCATTTGCTGCACATTGCAGTAGGGTTGACTTGCTCCTCAGACCCCATATAAAAAGTCAAGCACAGTGGCATGT
Organism: Microtus ochrogaster; assembly: GCF_000317375.1. NCBI lineage: Eukaryota > Metazoa > Chordata > Mammalia > Rodentia > Cricetidae > Microtus > Microtus ochrogaster. The sequence continues at coordinate 29,340,802 of NC_022027.1, forward strand.
ACTTGGAAATCCGGCACAGGGAGATGAAGACAAGTGGGTTCCCTGGGGGTCCATGGGGCTCTCCAACAAGCCAGTCTAGCTTACTCAGTAGATTTCTGGCTAGTCAGAGACCCTGTCTCCACAAGCAAGGTGGACACCTGAGAAATGACGACTGAAGCCACCCTCTGGCTCCTGCATGCATACACATGTGAACACACAAATAAATGCTAAGTGGGGAATCCGGTGCTTACTCCTCCCCCCAGCCATACAAATTGATTTCAGCAACAGGGAACAGCTTGATGTGGCAAGCTTCCTCACAGTACGCCCTGAAAGGACATGGGGACACAGTGCCATGTTCCCATCAGCAGCACGCATAACCACGGGGAAGCTACCTGACAGAGTGAGAGGCTACAGAGACAGCTAGAATGGCCTCTAAAGCAGCGACAAGGGCACTTTGTCAAGCAGCTGGCGATGATCCAGCTTGTGTGCTTGCTAGCTGAGAAACGTTGGCAGGACACCGAGATGGCATGAGGGTTGATGGGAAGTGGCATTGAGGCTTTCAGGTGGCACAGCACAGGCGCACACATGTGAGAGGAGCGTAAATGTGAAGGGTGTGTGCATGTGTGCTTGGTTGCTGTGTATCCACGTTCCTGTGCCTTTATCACTTACTAAAGAGCGCAGAAAGCAACTGGTCATGATGGACACAGTCCAGCTTCTGGTGTTTTTATTCTTTTGGTTTTATATTACTCCAATTTAAAAAAAAAAAAGCAAGCAAACACCCACTCAGGTTGTAATTTGCCTTTATTCTGTTTCCTAGATGTGACACAACAGAAAAACTCAGAGCTACTTTGGATTACTTAAGATCATTATTAAACGATACAACAAACTTTAAGCTCATTTACAGATACGCGTTTGACTTTGCACGGGTGAGTTCTCTGGAACCTGTCCAGATGTCCCCCCTCCCCACCCCTCTTTTATTGCCTTTGGAGATTTGCTTTTTACAAAGACCTTGAAAAGTTACTCCTAGGGCATGAATAGGTTTCTAATGCTTTGAAAAACTGATTCTGGGCCAAGGTGTGTGTTAGCTAAAAACTTGAGTGGCAGCCATTCCGAAATCCAGCTCCTGTGCCTGGCTGAGGCACAGCTGTATAGGAGCACGCGATATCAGAACAGTCAGATAGGTTTGATGGGCTGTCCCTTCTCACCCCACAGACCTTTCTCCCTTGAGGGAATAGAGTACTGATCAACCTAATCCAGTCTCGCTTGGAAACTGTTACTGTATTTGGAAAGAATGTGAATTCAAACCAAGGCTGATTTCCTGTTTGTTTCTTTAGTGATTCAAGTCCAAGTTTGTGGCGGTTCCCTGGGGTGGGGGTGGGGGGTGGGAAGTCTGCTCTATGTTCCCAGAGACCCGGCCACAGCCCTTGTAATTGTGCTTTATTCCAGATTAGTGTTTTCTGTGTGTTTGTATGTTTGTTGGGTTCCGATGGCTAGACTTCACTCGGCTGCTTTCTTAATAGTTCTGTTTGTTTTTTAGTTGTGAGGAGGGCTTCTTCCCTTCTCTGTGCTCTTTTTATTCTTCACTCTTTGGTTCTACCAGTTTAGCACCAAAAATGTATTCCATGGTGAATTATAGTTTGTCTGCAGTGGTACATTAGTACTGCTCTGTGGAGCCCTAGTTCTTGTCATACTGGTACTGCCATCTAAGTCACCATGTGCATGGGATTAACTGACGCTAGAAATAGAGAGATGAGATTACATGTAATGTTTGCCTGAACGGCATTTGTGTAATTATATGTAGGAGGTAGAGGTCAGGTACCTTGATTGTCCTTGAACTAGCATTGTAGACCGTGCTGGTCTTAAACTCACAGAAATCTGCCTGCCTCTGCCTCTGCCTCCTGAGGACTGGGAATAAAGATGCATGCCACCACCGCCCGGTTCCCCTGGTTCCCCTGGATTTTTATAATACATGTCGAGGTCTCTTCAGGAATATCCTAACTTTCTGCACACAGGTCAACTCTTTGTGACTTCCTGCTTAGGTGTTAGAATTTTCTTAGCTGCCCTCTGTGCTTTAGATTCATGTCTCACTGCTTCTGTCTAGCTTCATTCATTCTGGATCAGTCCCTGCAGCCCACCTGGCAGGAGCTCCTTGGGTCTCCTCTTTCTTGGTGCCTCCAGACCACCGCTCATGGTCTATGTCATGGTCTATATACATGGTGTATGTTAGTATGTGCATCCTGTTGCCCCATGACAACAAGGTGTTTTATCCACGTTAGACAGGAGGTGGCCAGAGGCAAATGGAGAAATTGACCTCTGTCATGCTGTTAATAGACAGTAGATCGCACTGAAACAGAAGACTTAACAGAGAACTTGAATCTGTGGCTTCCTCCAGCCCCAAATAACCGTGTCCCAAGCTGCTTGCCTTGTGATGTCGTGATGTTGCCTGACTGTCCAGCCTGTCTGCTTTCTGCTTCTGCTTATGGTCACCTGTTCTGCTCATGGTGGGCCATTCTGTTCGCGGTGGGCCATTCTCCTCACAATGGGCTGGTCTGCTCACTGTGGGCCGTTCTGCTCATGGTGGGCTGTTCTTTTCGCGGTGGGCCGTTCTCCTCATGGTGGGCCGTTCTGTTCACGGTGGGCCGTTCTCCTCACGATGGACTGGTCTGCTCACTGTTGGCCGTTCTCCTCACGATGGACTGGTCTGCTCACTGTGGGCCGTTCTGTTCGCGGTGGGCTGTTCTCCTCACGGTGGGCCGTTCTCACAGTCCTGTTTATGCTCTTACATTTCTGCACATCTCCAGGGCATTGGCCCAGCCACTTGCAGCCTCCTGGGCCAGTGTGTCCTGCAGGATTCATGTCACAGTCACTTACACAGCCCCAGTGATTGCTTGATGTGACATAGGGGTTTGGGTTCAGACTGTTCATGTTCCTGGTAGATTGAGGACCATGAATTTTATGTGTGTTCAGTAGAGTTCTTTGCTTTTAAGGAACATCTCAGTAGATACTGGTGAACTTTGCTTTTTATATGATGATGAATACCAACTACTCATATTTTATCATTTAACAACCAAACAATTCAGTCCAGCCTGAATATACGCTAAGGCGAACTTATTAATAAGCCTTTATTTTGTTGAGCTATATCCTACGAGTCAGTTGTAGGTACCCAGGTTGATGCTACTTCTGAGCTCTTTCCTCTTATGCAGACCAGTCTCTAATACCGAACCAGACTTCCTTAGCAGTCCTTCAGGACAGAGCTGCTGTGGAGGAAGAGGAGGAGGAAGATTCCACTAAGATTTTGGCTTTGCCTTCAATTTTGCAAGATGCTTCTCTGGGTACAGACTCGGAGACTGACACTTTGCCGTTCCTGTGATGTCTTTCTGTCATCTTCAGCACTGTAGCTTCTGGTGTCATTCCCATCTTTATTTTTTGAGCATATTGTCTGTTTACTGAGATAGTTTCTCTCTTTTCTCTGCTTTCCAGCAAGTAGTCAATGATGCTCCTGGCACGGTCCTCCTGGTTATTGTTCTGATTGGGATTTATTGGGTTTTTTGAATCTGTGGGTTCATAGTTTATACTAACATGGAAAATCTTTTAAGTGTTACCCTTTAAATGTATTTTATGTTCTGTATCTTTCTTCACTTACAAGATGTTTGTTATGTTTCTTGATACTGTTCCGCAGGCACTGATAGCACCTTCTGCTCATTTTAAAGTTTTATTGCTGTGTCTTCCATTATTTATCTTTTCTTTTACATTGTCCAATCTCCTGTTAACGTCTTTCATTGCAGAGACTATTTTTCATTTCAGAAGTTCCATTTTTTTTAATGCCTTCCATTTTTCTCTTCCTCAGGACAGTATCCTTGTGCCTCCTCAAGCATCTCGAGTTTGTTTACTAGAAACACTTGACAACTTTATCTGCTTTTTCTAGTGTCTTCTGGGTGCTGTGTTGGGCACGGTTCTCTTAATGGCGACTCTTGCTGTAGGGTGTGGTCACTGCCCTGGTAGTTGCCTTGGAGTGTGATGTGAGTTCTGTGTTGGCTGTGGGTTTGCCTTTCCTTGCCTCTGCTTGGAGTTGGTGTGGCTTTGAAGGGGTGGTGCAGAGCAGCCTTTGTCCTAGCGGTGACTTGGTGTGTCAAGGCAGAGCCTGCTCGTGCCCAGCGTGGACACTTCCCCCCCATCTTCAGTCCTTGGTCCACTCATTTTCTACTTAGCTCCCATAGTCCTTCTGGAGACTCTGACTGCGCACAAGAAGTGTGTGGCCAAAAACCAGAGGAGACGGTTCAGAGACTTCCAGGCTTTGTGTTGAGCCTCTCAGCTCCTTTCCCTATTCAGCCTCCAGACTTTTCTCTAATGCAGGAAAACCCTTGGGCTCTGATTGAGTTTCCTTTTCCTTTGCTGGGGCCTGGAAACCACCTCCACGGTGAAGGTGTCCTGTAGGGCTTCCCTTGCTTCCTCATGGGAAGTTAGGGTCTATTTTCAGAGTGGGAGAGCAGGCACTTCTATCTTCTTTCGGTTCAGAAAACAACCAGGGTTGTTTCTAAGTGAAAGTAAAGTCTGGACTTGGTTGAAAGAAATACAGGCTGTAGCAGGCTTCCTGCGACCACCAGCTCCCTGCCATGGCTCTGATGCTTACTGTTTGCTATGACTGTTCCACCTTAGCTTAATGCTTGTCCCACCAGCCCTTATCACCTGTTTCTCTTCCTTTCACTCTGAATGTCCTATTCCATGTCTGACTGGCTGGCACTGGGCATCTCCTTCTCTTTCTCCCTTCTCCAGTTCTCTGTCTCTTCCTCCTACTTAGCCTACTTCCTCCCACCAGCCCTGCCTATCCCTCTACGGCCTAGCTATTGGCCATTCAGCTTTTTGTTAGACCAATCAGGTGCCTTAGGCAGGCAAGGTGAAACAACATATTCTATATAATTAAACAAACGCAGCATAAACAAATGTAACACATCTTTGCCTAGTTAAACTAATATCCCATAACAACAAACCTCTTTCTCTTACTCTTTTTTTTACCTGCTAGAGAAATAACTCCTAGGAGTAATAAGTTGTAATTAACACAACAGATCTTTTTTTATTGCAGTTTCAATGAAAATTGAAATACTTGACAATGTTAATAGTATCTTAAATATTGAAAAACAACTGTACATTAAGTATTCTGAGTGGTACTTTAATATACTAGAAAGGGACTATAATACGGTGGCTCTCAACCTGTGGGTCCTGACCTCTTTGGGGTTTGCAAGCAACCTTTACACAGGGGTCGCCTAAGACCATTGGAAAACACAAGTCTTTACACTATGATCATAACAGTAGCAAAGTTACAGTTATGAAGTAGCAACAAAAATAATAATTTTATGGTTGGGGGTCAGCACAACATGAAGAACTGTATTAAAGGGTCACAGTGTTAGGAAGGCTGAAAACCATTACTATAATATTAGAAAATGATAAAATGGTTCTTCTGACATTCTTCCAGGGGAATCATTCTCTCTCTTTTAAAGCTTGACTCTGAAGAGGTAGTTCATTAGACTGCTTGTTCTTGCCCAGGACCTGGGTTTGGTTTCCAGAACCTACATGGCAGCTCACAGCCACCTATGACTCCAGTTCTGTGGGTTCTGATGTCCTCTTCTGTCCTCTGAGGCCACTTGCACATGTGGTACACATATATACATATGCAAACACTAATAAACATAAAATGTTTAAAAATAAAATTAAAAATTTGCAGCCAACTAGAAATGAATCCAGCTATGTTTGTATTTTTCCCTGAGTCTCACTTCCCTGTAGTTGTGTAGATGTCATACAATTCCGATACTTCAGAGGTCGCCTGGCCCAGTCTTGTCAGTACTTGATGATGAAGTAGTGTCAGACTAGAGGGGCAGCTGAGAGCCTTTGCCCTGCCAGTCCTTTCCACAGTGATGCTGCCTTTCCTGACTCGCTGTGCTTGGACCGAGTTTGCCTGCTTGTGTGCCTCTGTGACCTGGAGTTAGAGACAGTTGTGAGCCGCTAAAAGGGTGCTGGGAATTGAGCCTGGGTTCTCTGGAAGATCAGTCAGTGCTCTTAACGGCTGAGCCATATTTCCAGTCCTCCTCTGGGGTCTTATAAAGGGAAAAATAAAGAAATAAAAAACACAAAGTCTGCAACAGTTCTCTTCCGTAACTGGAATTTTCTCTTAGTATTTCCTGCATAAGATTTTCTCCTTGGTATAAGTTGTGTTTCTTATATAACTGGCACCACGTGGCCTCCTCCCAGTTGACAGTGTTTTCCCTCAGTTCCCTTGGGCTTTTTAAGATGGCATCTTATAGACTGATCCCAAACAACTGGTCCTCCTGCCTTAGCCTCTCAAAGAGCTGCAATTGCCTCTGCCACTGCAGATGGCTTTGGCTCCTTTGAAAAGGACCTGGTGAAAACAACTTGCTATTGGATGAAGAAAATGAGATAGAAAGCTAAGTAGAGTAATTTTTCATTTTGATGTGAGACTGACAAGTGTATTTGGCTCTTTTCTGTTCTCCCTAAGTGGAGGCAGGCTGCTGGGATCAAAGTCGGGAGGGCTGCCATTGTGAGTACCGGGTAGAATCTGGCTGCTGTTAGCAGCAGTGGCAAAGGCCAGATAAGAGCAGAGGCCGTGAGTTTGCAATGTGCCCGGGGTCCAGCGTCCCCCAAGAGAGAGCTTCCTCCAGCAGAGCCTTCCTGTCCTGACGCAAAACAGCCACGGCCTCAAGAGAGAAGTGTGTCCGACTTGGAGCCCAGGAGTTAGGAGGGGCCTGGTGAGGGATGCACTGAGGGGACACTTGGAGGGAGTAGGCTTGGGGCAGAGCTGGTCTGTGGAGAGAAGGGTAGGCCTTCAAGATGAGGAAGGCCGAGAGCAGGCCAGCGGCAGAAGAATGAGTGATGGGCCTGTGGGGAGGTGTCTGTTTTCCTTCTTGACATAGGCTGCAGCATTTGAATGGAGGATTTTTAAAAAT
>NC_022027.1:29348376-29358427 GCF_000317375.1 Microtus ochrogaster
CACAACCCCCAACATAGACTGTGACAGCTGCCCCCACCCCCATAGTTTTCCCTCAGACTTCACTATAAATTGCAGGGAAAACAAGCTAGGCCTGGCTGGGTGAGAGACAGGATGGGGATAATATGACCCTGTTGTCTGCTCTCAGGCCCGTAAATCCCCAGAACCAGGTTAGTTTCAGCTTTGGACTCTTCTGTGGGTACCCAGTTTGCTTAGCAGTTGCTTGTCCAACCATTTGGCTTGTGAGTATCTTGGTACTCCAAGCTCTCCTCATGTGCCCAGGGAAGTAGTGCAGGCACCCAAGAGTGACCGCTCAGGCCGGGAACCAGAACACACCTTGAGTGTGGATCCTGGGGATGAGAGCGGTGTCTGTCCTGATGGCTGTCTTGAGTTGAATGAGTTTGATTGTAAAGGTTGGAGATACATTCACAGAAGAGGAAGTGGCTGTGGCTCCTTCTCTGACACAGGCTTCAGGAAAGCGCCACTGTTTGCTGGGGCAGTGCTCACAGTAGTAGGGTCTGTTTGACCAGACCCAGTGCTAAGGGAGGGAGGCAGTGCCTGCTGGAGGCGAAAGTTGAGCTTACTTAAAGCCTTGCAAATGTTGTGATCTCTCTGTGTGCTAATGTTGTTGGCTCAGTTCTAAGCATAGTTCTTTTTAGTTTTTTTTTTTTTCAGTGAGAGGGTATTTCTCAGGTTTTGTGACTTGTGTGTGTGTGTATGTGCCTTTTAAAAAATATTCTACTCAAAACCAAACCAAACCAAAACTGAGTTGTCATATCTTCAAGTTTCATGAACTGAGTCACAGTAGTGATGATGTCTTTGAGGTCTGCCGAGACCTCTGTTTTCACCTTACATTTATTTCTTGGCTATATAAGTTGGGCTGTCTCCCCTACCCCCACCCCCGCCCCTAGGCCAGGATATATCAGATTGGTCTTTACTTTTGGCCTTTGATTTCATATGCCAATTTGTAGCCTGGTTTCCGCCATTCATCTTAGGAGTCATGGCTGCTTCTGTGGTTTCTTGAATCCAGAAAGCCTCTTAAAAAACTTTGGACTTTTTTTTCATTGATGATTTTATCTTTTCATTGTAAGTTTAATAACCCAGGACTTTTTTTCCCATCTAAATCTCAAGCCATTAAAACGTGAAACCTGATCAAAGCAGTACAGATGCATGGAGCTTAAAGGGATTTTTGTAACACTGTAACATTGGAGTTACTTTTACTTCCTTAAGATTCTTTGTTTCAGTTTGTGGTAAGGCCTTTGCACCACTTGAGAAAAAAATAATTACCACACCTAACAAAAGGGTCTGCCCAGAGGTGCTGGACACAATCAAAGGCACTTAACAGACTCACCTCAGCAAAGCCTGATTATTCCTGGCGTCTGCCATCAGCGTTCGGCATCTGGAGTGCGTTTCTTCCAGGCAGCATGGTGTCTTGGACTAAGGCTCTGAGGTTGAGGGCTGCTGGAGAGCTTGGTGCTGTGCAGCCGCTGTGTTTCTTCTCTGAGGAAGATGGGATCCTGTTAGCGTATGAGCGTGGGGAGGGGCGTTCAGACCTGCTCTGTTTCTGTTACTTGAAAATTTACTCTGTTGTATTAGAAAGTTAGCATTCCCAAAGCATTTACTCAAAGAGGAGAGAGGAGAGTGTGCTTCCTTCTCCTTCAGCCCTTTTGTGCCTCCTGGGTTATGACCGAGGGCCATCTTGGAGCTGTTACCTTCTGTTCTGACCTGTCTGCCTCTGCTTCTCTGTGTCCAGGAGCAGTCACTCTCAGACCCATGGCTACTGTGCTACTTTATTCCCTTACCAAGAGCTCTTGGATGACCCTGCTGTGTCCCTTGAACTTGAAAGGTGATTTAAAAAAGAAATAGAAAAAAAAGGCCCATTCATGCCGATGACTACCTGGTGGCATCCTGGCAGAACCGTTTCATTTGAATCAGGAGCTCCCTTATAGGGTGTGACTTCAGGGATCATTGCTGTTGTGGGACCCCCAGGAGCGTCTCTGTTTCAGTGCATGAGAAGGCTTTTGCTGTGGCCCTTCACCGTGGCGTTTCCCTGGTCTTTGTGATGTTTACCACTTTGGTTACTGAATTTGGCCACAAGGCCAGCATGCGCACTGTTGGTTGTCAGGGAGAACTGTTCAGGTGGTGAGTGCATCCATAATATCTCTTTCTTGTTTGCTAGGCAGAAGATGGTGTTAGTGATTGGGAGCTGCTGGCTGCACCCTGCACAGCAGGAGTGAGCAAGTGCTGTTCCGCTGCCCTCCTGTGAGTCTCCTGCCCTCCTGCCTCCCTTCCCTCCGTGTTCCGGCATGGCCACCCAACGCGTGCAGTGCAACCTTCCCTGAGTAAAGTTTGTCAGGCAGTCGCAATGTTGCAGAGTCTGTCCAAGTCTTCTGTACCTTTTTTTATTTTCGCGTTCTCCTGTATGACAAGGCTATTGATGATGAGAGAAGTCACAAGGTCGTTCAAGACCAGATGAGACACTGGGGACAAACAAATGGTTATAAACTCCAGCGAAAGGGAACTTTGTACAGTGCCAGTGTGGTCAGTTGGTGCCGAACATGATTTTGCTAAATGGGCTTTGGCTAGATCTTGTGGTCCCATGTGTGTTTCTCAGTAACTTACTAGTTTTCTTGTGGCTTGCTTCGCTGCACAGTGCACTGTTGCTGTCTGCCACACCCACTTCTCAGGCTAAGCCATGTTTTGTATTCACTTCTGTGGTGCTTCATAGAAGCAGAAATACAGCCCACCTGCTGGGGCTGGTGGAAGACCGCCAGTTTTTAGGGCACCTCTGCTGTCCTCTTCCCCTGACAGAGCTAGTGCTGCCAAGACATGATGGACCGTCTGCTTCGCCAAAGGATAGGCAGAGGGCATTGTAGAAAGGAGCATGTCACCCCCCATGCACAAAGAGCTGCCACCGGGATGTCTTCCCCCATCACCAGGCTTAAGTTGCGTAGCCGTTAACAGGGAAGGGTGGTGCAGTGCTGTTTGACCTGGCTTGTTCGTGAACAGCTTTGTACTTAGCGACTATGACCAGAAGCCTCTTTGAATGTCTTTCCAAAGTGGCAAGTTTCCCCTTGTTGGCTTGTTGAACGAGCCTCACATAGCTGTATTGCTTTAATTCTGCTGGAGATCAGTGGCATAGATGGGAAAGTGACCATGTGCTAAACAGCACTTGTGTCTGAAGGTGCATGTGGCCAAGGGTGGTTGTAGCGTGGTTCCCTGACGTGGTGAGGTGAGCACTGACCTGCTGCAGTGGATAGCCAAGCACCTCTCCCTGTCGTAGACACGGCCGGCCTCTTCAGACTTCCCCTGCAGGTGATGGGCCGCATGAAGGAGCGCCGTAGATGTGTGAGATTGCCTCCTGGGTTTGAGAACACATTTCCCCTGTAGGAATTGACCGCTTAAGTTTTAGAATGGGAATGTGGAAGAAGAATATAATGAGAAGTAGAGTCTTTAGAAGTAAAAGTGGAGTGAGCTTACTTTGTGTGTGCATGAGGTCTGTCTCCAGCTTCCCATAGACACTAGCTGCTGTCCTAGGAGTCACATGTGACCCTGCTAGGTAAGTTCCGTGGACCTGGAGACCCTGTTGCCCTGGAGCAGGTGCATGAGCATGGCTTCCGATCGGGAGAGATGCTCCGGGGCTCCAACCCTTTCGAGGAGCTGCATAGAGTTTCAATATATTTAGGAGGAAGAAGAGTATTTATCACATGAAGTAAAGCTGTAGGAAAACTGAGTCTCTGAGGAAAGTCACTTCTAAGCTCTTAAAAGCAATCCACTTGCACACCCCCGAGTCCACCTGAGGGCTTTTGGATCAGCAGTTATAACTCTGGTAATTATCATAGTGGAGAGCAAGCAGGCTATGGTTTTTATTTGCCGAGGAAATGATTGTAGCTACTACTACATAATGGATTTGGCATTAGGGTAAAGTTATTCACATCAGTCTTTCTCAAAATAAACTTCTATGTGACATTCAAATGTCAGGCCTTCCATTGTGTTTGGCTACCATTTCCTTAGTCCCCTTCAGGGTTTTACGCTGTGTAATAAACGAACCATTTGTTTGCCAATTTCTTGCTGAAGTGAAATGCATGTTTGAGTTATCAGAGTTTGTGATTTAGAAGCATCTGGCTTACTCTTTTTTTTTGTTTGTTAAACAGGAAAAGGACCAGCGCAGCCTAGACATAAACACTGCCAAGTGCATGTTGGGACTGTTACTAGGGAAAATCTGGCCCCTTTTTCCAGTTTTTCACCAGTTCTTAGAGGTACCAAATTTATTACTTTATGAAATGTGTGTTTGCTTGCTTAGGACTACCACGTTTTACCTGACCATTTTCTGTGATTTTTCTTGTCCTAACTTTCTGCTCATAGGAGTTATGGTTGCTGATTGCTCAGTCAGCAGCTGCGTGTCTTGGAGTATGTGCGTGCGTGCGTGCGTGCGTGCGTGCGTGCGTGCGTGCGTGTGTGTGTGTGTGTGCATGTGTGTTGTGGGAGCTGCGGGCCTGCTTTTCGTCCCACCCGGCTCTCACACGGCTAGCTTTACACCAGAAATAACAACACACAAACTGTATTCTTTTAAACACTGCTTGGCCCATTAACTCTAGCCCTTACAGGCTAATTCTCATATCCCGATCAACCCATCTCTAATAATCTGTGTAGCATCAGTCTTACCGGGAAAGATTCAGCATGTCTGACCTGGCAGCTTGCTTCATGGCGTCTGCCCGGGAGAGGGGAGCATGGCCTCTGAGCTTACTTCCTCTTCCTCCCAGCATTCTGTTCTGTTTACTCCTCCCACCTATGTTTTAACCTAGGCCAAGCAGTTTCTTTATTACTTAACCAATGACCTTCCTCCATCACATGTGTCTGTGTGTGTGTGCATGCATGCATCCGTGTGTGTGTGTGTGTGTGTGTGTGTGTGTGTAAAGTTGTGTGTATCTGAACAGTCAAGCATTCTTCTCTTAGCCCCATGTAGAGACCCCACTAGTGTTAGACTCCCGGCTCTTTGTAACAACAGACATTGAGATTTCCTTTCTTTCAGATGAATTTCCAGTTTTAAGCCAGCAGTAAATATCAGCCACCAGCCTCTCACTAAAATGAGTTTGTAATTTGTTCTTAACTTCTTTCGTCTCCAAGTGCCTGGTGGAGTTCTTGGATAGCTGTGAACACTGGATTAGGCGTGGCATCTGCTATGCCCCCCTCCCCACACGAGCCCCTTAAACATGACCTTTGTTTTCAAGAATGATGTAGGATCTTTGAGGAAAAACGTGTCTTGCCCAGTTCCAACTCCCGCATGAAATAATCTCCCTTTACGACTTGCTTTATGTAGTGGTCCAGAAAGCTGAGCAACTGATGTGATTTTTGAAGACTGTCACTAGAAACCACTTGTAGTAGAAAACCCAGTTGTCTACTAACTGGGACTCCATAAGGCAGTAAAAGCTGCTCGCTAGTATAAGTACCGCTGATGCGAGGGTGCTCTCCCTGGGGTGTGTCTCAGCTTCTCTGTCCATCGCTGAGACTAAGCCCTCACTGTCAGAACAGGAGTAGGACCGGTTTTTGTACGCAGTGAATCTAGTAGGATTTGAACCTTCAGGTGAAGGGTCTTTGGTTAAAAGACGTGGCTCTGAGTAAGTTTGACATTGCTCAGTCCCGGACACCTAACTGGCTGTTTTGAGACTGATTTTCACTTTCGTGCTTCAGAAGTTAAAGCCTGTGCATTGCTCTGACATTAGATTGTGTTTTCCTTTTAGAGGGTGAAAGCAGCCCTTCCATCCCAGTCCATCTCTTGCCTGCACCCTCAAAACCATCAGCTTGACTCTTTGCCCTTTTAAGATTTATATTATTTTGCTATTTTTGATTTTATTTTTTTTTCACAAGGATTTTTAAAATGTTAGCTCTGGATTTTGTATTTAAGCCTTTAGGATATTATTCCCCCTGTGGCAGGTTTCTTGTTTAGGAGTGGTAGAGCTACCACTTCATGGCTATCCCAGTTTCATCCATGATGAGACTGGTGGCTGGCATGTGCATAGCTCTCATCAGTGACTGCCTGACGCATGCCCTTGAAGTAAGCAGCTTGGCAGTGGGCAGGACTGTCGCGCCGGGTTGCCAGTGGAACCAAGGCCTTGATTAGCACTTACCCTGTGCTTTCTATAAACTATGTGGTCCTCTCATTTAGTCTTCACAGCGTCGCTGTGTAGTGCACACTACTACTAGCTTAGGTGTGTCCTTATAATGATATTGCCATGAAAAATTCTACTCTTGCTCTGTGTCACTGTTTCCTAGACTCCTGCTTCAGTTAAGTTAACCCTGCATGAATTTTCTTATGTGGGTTCATACAGAAACTGAATGCATCCCACTTGTTCATTATGTGTCCAGTAACCATATTGCTTTCCCCTGTCAGCAATCAAAATATAAAGTGATAAACAAAGACCAGTGGTGCAATGTGCTGGAGTTCAGCAGAACCATTAGCCTGGACCTCAGCAACTATGATGAAGATGGAGCATGTGAGTACTGGCTGCTGGGTGATCCCCCTTTCCTCCTCTCCCTCCCGCTCTTCCCTCTCCCTTCTTCCCTCCCCCCTTCCAGTTGAGCCCAGTGCCCCATGCGTGTTAGGTAAGTGCTGTACCTCCATAACACCTCCAGCCCTCACGCTTCTGCCTCTCTCTCTCCAGGGCCAGTTTTGTTGGACGAATTTGTGGAATGGTATAAAGACAAACAGATGTCCTAGGACTGTATGCATAGCAGCGAGAGAGTCACTGTTACCACGGTTACGTCACCCATTAGCCATAAACTGCTGTTTGTAACGAAGCGCATGCTGCTTTTCTTGCACAGTCTCCCTCCTGCAGGGTGTTTTGGTGTTTGCTATTGAATGGGCCTCTCTGCTTGCTGTGTAGCACTGTTCTCTTGGAGGCTGCTCTGCAGTCCATTTCACACTACAGATTGGTGAACTGGCCAACGTCCTCACTGTGATTATGTGTACATTGCTGTTTCAATTTTGTATATGTGTATAAAATGAAAAGCTTCACCTAGAGATTATTTCTGCAAAAATGTATTGTAAAAATAATTTTGTGGCATATTTCTAGTCCCCCTTTTTCCCCCAAATGAGCCAATTATACTTTATTTGGTCTCAAATGTAGCATTTCAGGAAGTGTTGTAACTGTCCCCGTGAACAGATATTGCCAGAATTAACCTCATTGCTTCTGGAAGAAGTGGGAGTCATGACTTACAGTGGCACATGCCAAATCTGACTTGGTTTCCATGACAACTTGGGTATTTTAAAGTGATAAAAAGTTATAACTATTTGAGCACACAGACATATAACATGCTACAAAGCATTTCTAACACAAAGCTATAGGCTTATGGGTTTCTTAAATTATTATTTTCTTCATTTTTTAAATGTTAACACTGTTGGTAGCTTGACCATAGGTACAAGTGAACAAATTAAAATTGCTCCTTTTAAATTTTAAATTGAAGCTTAGGTTTCTCTAAACCTTTTGCTGTTTCTCCCTTTGCGTTCCTCTAGCAGTGTTTGGTCTGCTGAAGCTCTCTGTGCCACTGTAAGTAAAACGTCTTTGCCATCCCCGTGAGCCTACTGGCTTGCTGGCAGTTCATAGCTGCAAAGCACTTTTAACTGTGTCTTGAGTTTCCAGTTACTCTTTTACAGTGTCTGTAACCTCCCAGGGTTTTGTTTTTGTTTTTGTTTTTGTTCGTTTTTTTTTTTTTTTAAAGACCACAAGTGCGAGATGTTTTGTTTTCTGTCTTTGTTCTTCTGTGCTAGGCATTTCCTGGCAGCATGTCCATTGCAGGCAGTGGACCCAAAACCACCAGCATTGAGCTAACCCTGTTCACACTGGGACCTTTCCCAGAGGGGCCACTTGTCATTCCCTGAGTCATGTGTTCAGAAGGGTGATAGCCATTATGTGGATAAGAAAACCAGAGCAAACACAACGGTGTTTCTGGGTTTGTATTTTATGTCTTTCTTTTGTTTGCCTTGCCCCTCTTGAGGAAGTGTGTAGTTAACAGGCTTTCCCCCAATCATTTGGTGCTATGACTCACTCAGTCCCCGAAGTTTGTGAAAACCCATCTGAAGACTTAGCCCAGTAAAGAGCTAATGGCTTGTTTGCTGGGTGAATGGTGTAGCGGGGTAAGATCTGTGCCTGCCCAGGTGAGCGATGACCAGAGATGTTGGGCCAAAAAAGAAGTTGTCTCCATTAAATGTGAACCTTAAATGGCATTAAATGAGCGAAGCACACAGACAATGCTACCCTCGATCACTGTTTCAGTTCCTTCCCAAAGTGTTGCGATTTTCATCTTATTTCGTCCCCCGATTGAACCACCAAAGACAGAGATGTTGTATGTATATATCGTGTGCGTGCATATACACAATTGGGATGTGGTAGAATGCAACTACTTGCCTTTTTCTACCAAATAATGAGATTTAGTTTGCTGTGAAATAAACCAGAAGTTTTTTTAAAAAAAAAACAAAACAATAGCTCAATATTGCTTTAGCTTCCTCCATCATCCCTTGTCTGTAGTCTCACAAATTAGTATCTGAACACAATGTAAGCTTCCTGGGAAACCACAGCTGTTGGGACTGCTATGTGACGGGGTCCCAGTGCACGCAGGTACGTGACAGTGGGGGCTGGCGCAAGGCAGGCGCTGCCCCGTGGAGGGTGATTCCTCTTCAGGTGCACCCGAGGTGAAAGAATCACTCTTGAGCTGGATCAGCTGTCGATTGCCTCAGTGCAAAGACGGATCGTAGATGGAATTGTTTTAAATGTTGTGTGAGAATCTGGAGAATGTTTTAAACACTAAGCACAGCGATTCTGGGAATAAAGGGTTGTTACCAGGGTGAAACATTGTATTTCATCCACAGTGAACATTTTGATGATAGAGACTCAAGTAACAACCCTCAGGATATATGGTATGGAAGCCCGCATTCCGGAGGGGATAATCAATATTTGGAACTCCAAATACTCTCTAAACTGCCGCGAGAACTGAACCTCTGTGACTGCTGCTTGCCCTTGGTTTTCTCGATTTTGCGGAGCTGTTTTTAAGGGAGGCAGACCAAGTCATAAGACACCTTTTCTTGAAGAATTGCCAAGTCATGCAAGTTGAAGGATCACCAAGAGCACTTAGGGCCGGCGTTGGAAGAAGTCAGGGGCCTTGGGGTCGCCAGTCCCTGAGCTCCACCCGCCTTTCCTCTCTTGACTTGTGTTCCAGTGCCCTGCAGTGCCCTCTGCTAGGGAATACGGCTTGTAGATGTTTACACAGCACTAGATAGAAGTCAGCTGGCTAGATTTCCCAGGTACCCTGATAGCCTTAGGCGCGCCCCTTTTGAAGTATGAACTCTGAGTTCAGTATTTGTAAGTCTAACTAGACAAACGTCTAGTTCTGGTTTAACAAGTTTCTGTTGCCTCTGAGTCTCCACCTAACCATACTTTTGAAGTCTATACAGAAAGCTTTAAGAGTTTAGTTTGTGCCCTTGGTTTTTATTTTTTACAACTGCTAAAATACCTCTGTAAGCCTTATCGTTTATCCTTTCCTATGTTGTATAAAATTGTATAGAATTCATTGACCAACTGGTAACGTTGGGTATCTGTAAATGAGACCAAAATATGGGTTGCTTTTTTTTTCATCAGATGATTTCTCTTGGGCGTTGCTGTGAAATGAGCAGTAGCCAGCCTAGAACTGTGAATGCCTTGTGTCGTCAGTATTTGCGTTACCTTCATGAAAGTGCAAGTCCTGTGACTCCAGCTTAACCAATACACTGTTATGCCACCCAACGAGCACAGCAAACTGGTTTAGGTTCTAATGGAATTGATGTAAAATGATATCCATAAATAAACAGATATTTGTGTTTGGTTTCAGAACTGATTTTTGGGTTCTTTGTCCTCTTGGTTTCTCCGCCCAGAACATTTTAGGGTAGTTTAAAGTATTTTTTTTTCTTACAACCATTTGCTTTCTACCAGCCTTTTCTATTAAAAAATGCAAGAATAATACAATGAACATGTATATTCCTGTTACTTAGACATATTTATATTTTAAATGCATTTACGTGTGT
>NC_022027.1:29358645-29363996 GCF_000317375.1 Microtus ochrogaster
CTCTACAATGCTCACACTCAATTTTAACAATGGTAATGTTGCTTGATACACAGAGTTGATATTTCCCTAATTGTATGAACGATGGTCTTTATGGGTGCCTTATTTTCCATCCAAGGATAGGAATTGTATTTGGCCTTCATAGCTCCAGTGTCCCAGAGTCAGAGGCAGGGGGGATCTCTGAGTATGAGGCTAGTCTGAAATGCATAGTGAGTCCCAGAGCAGCCAGGGATAGATAGACAGTGAGACCCTGTCTGGAAAAGGTATTTCTCATGCCTCAATTTCTTTTGAAAAGAATGTTTCCACATAGAGCATCAGAAATATCTTGGCAGGAGTCAACACTCCTCACCAAATTGTGATGGCAGAACAATTTGCTGCCGTCTATTGCTGTGTTTCTAAGCATTGAATGCCAAGAGCTAGTCAGTAACGACCATTTTACTGCCCCAAAGGGCACCATCCGGTTAAGCTGTTTGTATCAGCCTGCTCTCCACTCGTCCTGTACTACAGTGTGAGCCAAGGACAGGCCTTTGACAAGTCCTGGAGAACTAGAAAGCGTGTGTGGAAGAAAGCAAGTCGGAGTTTCCAGGCTGGCAAAACACTATCAGCACATAAAGGCATCCAGGAAGACCTGGATGCGAAGAAAGGCCAGGAAGTGATAGCTCTTGGAGTCTCATAAACTTCAGGGAGGGAGAAAATAGCGAAATAGATGAGAAGCAAGTTCAGCAGCACGCTCTTCAGATTGGTGACACACATGGTTCTTAACACTATCATTTGGCCCGAAAGCTAAGGGTCAAGCTAAGAAAGCCGTATTCTTCCAGACTCAGGAGAGAAGATGGCAAGTGGATATACAAAGAAATTTCATCTCAAGTTAATGGGAAGGAACATGGGTTGGTTCTGACTTCCAGTAGGGCATGAACCTGGGGTGTGGCCAGCAGAGAAGTATGTAGTATGTTATCTAGTAGTAGACCCTTGGACAGTGTTGCATACACATGGAGAGAGACACGGTACACAAAGCTCTCCAGCAGTGTGATTGGAACAATCACCAAGGCCTAGTCAGAGCAGCTGAGGTCATGGCAGACATGGGCGGGGAAGAAAGTTACAAGGTGGTTCTCAGGGACTTTTTAGGCTGAAAGAGCTGGGCATGGGACATGGGGTAGAAATTGGAGCTGAAGATAGAGCTTGGAGGGGGCTGGAGAGATGGCTCAGAGGTTAAGAGCACTGGCTGTTCTTTCTTCCAGAGGTCCTGAGTTCAATTCCCAGCAACCACATGGTGGCTCACAACCATTTGTAATTCTATCTGGTCCCCTCTTCTGGCATGCAAATAGAACACTATAAATTTAAAAAAAATTAGAGCTTGGAGATAGGGTACTCACCCAGTATGCACAAGGTCTTGGTTACAGCAGCACATATGAGATTCATGCTAAAGCCGTGGTTCTCAACCTGTGGGCCATGACCCCTTTGGCAAACCTATCTTCAAAAATATTTACATTATGATTCATAATTCTAGCAAAATTACAGTTATGATGAATCAACAAAAATAATTTTACAGTTGGGGTCACCACAACAGGAGGAACAGAAAGGACTGCAGCATTAGCAAGGTTGAGAACCACTGTTCTAGAGCGGATTTTACAGTGCGCAGGGTGGTATTCATGCCTCTAAGCTCTTGGGAGGCTGAGGCAGGATAGCACAAGGCCAGCCTGGGCTACAGTTTGAGATCCTGTTTGAGAACGTTAAGAAAACCAGCACTGGAGAGATGGCTCAGCAGTTAAGAGCACTGGCTGCCCTTCCAGAGACCAGGTTCAATTCCTAGCACCCACATGGTGGCTCAGAATCGTCTTTAACACCAGTTACAGGGGATCTGATGTGTGCTGGCCTCGGCAGACACTAGGTCAAGCATACACATGGTGCACAAACATTCTTATGCAGAAAATAATTCGTTAATATTTTTTTAAAGAAACAGATGAAGATCATTGAGTTGAACCCAGGGTTACAGAAATGAATAAAGTCGACACTGTGTGTGATCTGTTTATACCTAAGAAAGGCATGGTACATTTTTCATGGAAGCTGTAGTGTGTGTGTGTGTGTGTGTGTGTGTGTGTGTGTGAGAGAGAGAGAGAGAGAGAGAGAGAGAGAGAGAGAGAGAGAGAGAGAGCGCATACCAAATTCTTACAGCTCCAAATCCTTCTATGAAAAGTAACTTTTATGTAGAAATTCAGAGAAAAGTGTTCCCAGTTCTGTTAGAAATGACTTGTCTTTGCAGTTCTGTCAGCCAGAAAGACAACTAATGACCCATGTGGACATGACACCTCAGGCTTCCTGACCCCAACCACAGCTTGTGAGGCAGAGGGCCACCCAACAAGGGCACACATACTACTTTCGGCAAAAGAGTTTAATTTCTTTCCTGGTTTAAATTCATTCCTGGTGTTTAAGCTCCAATCCTTTAACAGAAAAGGAGTACGTTTTTAGATGTTACAGAGGGCCTGGTGAGACTTGGAAACTGAAAGTAATTGGGAAATTGTAAAGAGCACATAAAAGTCCCATCTCCGAAAGAAATGTTTAGTGCTCAAGTTCCTTTGAAGGCATTCTAGAAAATAAAAAAGTTCTGTGGTGAGCCTGGACTGTGGGAAAGTTAGCTCTCCAGTCTCTGAGTGCTTTTCCTTTAGTGACTTTGAAATGGTGACATTGGGGATTGCCCCAATTTGCAGTTCTAAGATGACAGACTCATGTTCCTCAGAAATTAGATGGGTCCATGAGGAGAGGCTGCAGCTGTGCCTGCCACCAGTGAACTGCATCGCAAGAGGGCCGGCTTCTCAAGCCACACTCCGTGTCTTTCTCTGCATTTAGTCATTTGTTCGCGCTCCTTGGCCTGTGGTGGCTCTTTTGTGTTCCATCCTGAGAGACGGTTGGCTGACGCAGTAATCCTTTGGTAGTCTGAAATCATAAGCGAAATAGCACACATTTCCTGGCAGCCTGGCTGCAGGTCTCAGTGCTCGTGAGCCCTTACGTCTACTCTTCCACCTCAAGGTTGATTTTCAGATTCTCGGTGAAACTGCCGAACTTGGATTGTGTGTTAGGCAGAATATCCATGCGAAATTGTTAAGAATGTGTAGAAGTGTCCAAAAAGTTGAAATTCAACAAACTGATGATTGAGAGGGCCACTGTGGTGGTATTTTATTTGTGATCTAGCAAATAAAGCTTGCCTGAAGATCAGAGTGCAAAGCTAAGCCACTAGTTAGCTGTAGAGGTCAGGCAGTGATGGCACACACCTTTAATCCCAGTACTCGGGAGGCAGAGGCAGACAGATCTCTGTGAGTTCAAGGCCAACCTGAGCTACACAAATTAATCCAGTCTAAAAGAGAGACAGTCAGGCAGTGATAGCTCACATCTTTAATCCCAGCACTAGGAAGGTAGAGACACGAAGGGGTATGGAATATAAGGTGGGAGGACATAGGAGAGCAGAACATGTATTCAGTCTGAGGATCCGTAGAGACAGGATCGCCTTTCAGCCGGGGGTAAGAACTCTAGTGGCTGGCTGCTGTGCTTCTCTGATCTTTGAGTCCCTGCCCCCCAATATCTGACTCTGGGTTTTTATTATTAAGACCGACTAGAATTTGTGCTATGGACCTCTGAGTACAGTCTTAAATCAGAGGTTATTAGTTATTTTCTGTTACTAAGATAAAATATCACGACTGAAATAACTCATAAACAAAAGAGTTTATTTGGGCTTGTGGTTCCAGAGGAATAAGAGTCCATCATGGCTGGGAGTCTAGCAGCAGGCAGTCATGGTGACCAAAGCAGGAAGCCAAAAGGTCACATCCCTAACTACAAATATGAACAAAGAACTAGAAGTAGGGTGAGGTTATATGATGTCAAAGCTCACCCCCAAGCGATGTACTCCCTCAAGCAAGGCTGGACGATCTAAACTGCTGCAAACAGCGCCATCAAGTGGAAACCAAGTGTGCAAATGTCTGAGACTATGGGGAACATTTCTCGTTAGGCTGCACGATCTAAACTGCTGCAAACAGCGCCATCAAGTGGAAACCAAGTGTGCAAATGTCTGAGACTATGGGGAACATTTCTCATTCAAACCACCACAGTGGGCATGCGCCGCTAGCCCGCAGTAGACCAGAAGGATACTGACTCAGCTCGGCTGAGGCACCCTGCTTTGTAGGCAGAGGGGTACATGGATGATGCAAAGAGGGTCTCCTCGGAGGTCAGATGAACACTTTGGGTCTAGCTTTGCTGGTTAGTGTGCAGTCTGGATGTCTGCAAGTTGTGAGTTCACAGATGAAGTTGAGTCTAGTTGGTGGCTTATGGACACAACAGCTGTCTCTTGAAGACAAGACAGCCATGCAGTACTCTACTCTGGTCTCTTGACCGTCCTATAACGTTTTAGGAAATACATAGAGCATTTTCTATATTACCCATTTTGGGTAAAGAGGGTGATATACTTAGTTTTTGGTTTTCCTACATGGTTCTTGAATTACTCCTCCCCAAGGCAGGCCCTACAAGCTTAGAACATCTCTTACTCAAGTCATGGAAGCTCTTGGTCTTGGGTTAGCCATGTTGTCTGATAGTCACAGGCCTATTCCTTCTAAAGCAGAGCTTCCCCATAACCTGGAGAGAAGAATTCTGTCCCAAAGACCAAGAGGAATCTGGCCAGGCCTTGCTGTGTTTCAACCCAGCTCGCTAATCCTAGATCATACACTTCTCCCATCCTGTTTCAATGCAGTTTCCCCCTGCCTCATCCAAAGGACAGGAGTTCTTCAACACCTGAACATTGGCAGTTACTGGGATATGATGGTCCCCTAGAGGACCTGGGAGCTCCACACCCTTGCCATCCCATTTGTGGCATTTGTAGCATCCTTTATACTGGTAAATAGGAGTGTATCCCCAAGTTCTGTGTCCTTACACAAGTTAACTCATGGAGCAGGTGTGGAAACCCCTTTAATAGCCAGCCAATGAAAAGCACCAGTAAAACATGACTGACATTTGGAAGTCAAGGAGAGAATCCTAGGACCTGAGCCTCCACTACAGGAACTGATGCTGTCTCTAGGAAACAGTGTTAAAGCTGAATTACAGGACATCTAGCCAGTGTTTGTGCCAGCTCCATCTGTGCTGTAAGGATTTGTTAGAAAAAAAATGATTTCTTTTTTTTCCAACACAGAATATAGCTTTTTTTTCTAAGTTAAGTCCTTTATCTGAACAACTGGGGAGCTGAGATTTCTCTCCATTCCTGTTTGGTAGGAAAGTTAAAGATACTACAGACTGTCAGGAGCTAGGAAGGCTGGAGTGGGTTACCTCTGTGGGCTGCTTGGTTCACTTAAGGATCTCACACGCCCTCTACAGGAGTC
>NC_022027.1:29365094-29370249 GCF_000317375.1 Microtus ochrogaster
CTCCGTGACCCTTATTTACTGTCAAACCTTTCTTCTCCATGCTTCCTTCCCTCCCTGAATTTTCCGGAATCCCTTATAAATGGAATCCTATAGTAACTATTCTGGTTAACGTTCAGATGTGAGACCAGGACTCTGGAATGCCATGAGCGCTAAGGATGAACAGAAAGTAGTCCTGGACTCCGAGGACTAACCCCCAGTCCTAAATCAGAACACTCCCTGGTGGGACTGTGGTGGTCACCCTAGCCTAAGTCTTGCCACAAGCAGAAATAAAGCCTTTCTGGAAAAAAAAAAATCCATCACCCCTAAGTGATACCTATGTGAACTAAAGCTCTGCTTGGCCAGTGAAAAAGAATTCAGAGTCAAAGCAGTGAGGTGCATTTTCACTTCATGATCCTAGCAGGTAAAAACCAAACCACAAAATCTAGTGACAGGCACACAGCTCATTTCATATAACCCCACAGTGGTTTTTCTTCCTGTCCGCTGTTTTCCTCTCAGAGCTATCATCTCTCTTGGATGTTCATCCTAGTCTTTCCGCTATTAACGACCGACCAGCGTGCATAGTTATCTCAGGGAGAACTGCTATATGCAGTCTCAAACGTTGTGATGGATTAACTTGTGATTTATTTTCTCAATTTACAAAAGCAATATGTACAAAAGCAATATGCATTTAGAGGAAAACACATTTTTGGTTTTGAATTTTGATTCCCCGCCGCCCCGGGCTCATGATATAAAGAACAATACTCTTGAGATGGTAGGCAGAGGTCCACAACTTGAATCAGCCAGGAGGCTGTGCAGTGAAACAGATCAAAGAAGCGTCCCAAACGCTGTGTATAAAATCTGTCCAAGCCTCCAACTAATTGCTGCACTATACTTGTGCAGGACTGATTGCAACTGGCTCTGGTAAATCTACTAACATAAAATTGGAGTTGTCACTCAGTATCCAGAGGCTATTATTTGAATCAAAGCAAGTTTATTAACATGCTTTGGAGGAAGTGGGTACAGTCTGGAGTTTTCACCTTATGATAATCACCAGATCCAGGAGGAAAATCTATATGAGTAAGAGGTAATCTCCAGAGATGAGACTATCAACAAAGACTAGGGGAGCCAGGGTTAGAATGAATGGAAAGGAGTTTTAAAGAATGTAATTTTATTACCTACAAAAAAGAGAGAGAAAGGAGGGAGCGAGGGAGGACGGAAGGAAAGAAGAAAAATATGGTAATAATAAGTGCCAGGTGATGGTGGAGCACACTTTTAATCCCAGCACTCAGGAGGCAGAGGCAGGTGGATCTCTGTGAGTTCGAGCCCAGCCTGGTCTACAGAGTGAGTTCCAGAACAGTCAAGGCTACACAGAGTAACCCTGTCTCAAAAAGCTAAAATAATAATAATAGTAATAAAATAATAATAGTAGTGGCAGCAGCAATGCGGAAAAAGAAAGCTCTAGCAGAACTGAAATATTAACTATGGAATGTAATTCTAGGGCCAAAACATGCAATACTACAAATACTAAACCCATGGTAGAAAAAGTCGGTGGAACCAAAGACTGGTCAGTCAGTCCAATCTGACAGGGTGTGAGAAAGGATTGAAAGACGAACATAAACACAGAAATATGTGGTGTAAAAAAATCTGCTCTTCAGGGAGCTGGAGTTATAGACGGTGAGAGGAAGAAGAGAGAGAATGAATATTAGACTTCCGTGAGAATTGATAAAACACAAATATTCACAAATTAAAGGAGACTGGAAAACCCAAAGTGGTATGAATACGTATGTGTATTTTTAGTGTGTACGTATGCATCTGTAGAGATGGGTGGTTCTCAACCATAGTGCTACAACTCTTTAATACAGTTCCTTATGTTGTGGTGACCGCATAAAACTAATTTTCTTGTTCCTTCATAGCTGCAATTTTGCTACTGCTATGAAGTGTAACGTAAATATTAGATATGTAGGATATCAGATATGCTACCCCGTGAAAGGGTCATTTGATCTTCAAAGAGGTGAAGGGTCTCGGCTCACTGGTGGAGAACTACTGGTATAAATCATTGCCAACCCCCTGAACATCAAAGAAAGCAGAGACAGTACAAACAACATGTTATAGGCTCCCAGCACTCAGGAGGCTGAGGCAGGACAGCTAGCTGTTGGAGGGTAGCCTGGTTATATAGCAAACATGAGGAAAGTCTGGGCTATACTGTAAGACCTTGTCTCTAACAAAACCAAACAATAAAAGAAGGAAAACATGATAAAAGTAAAAAAGAGAAAAAGATGCATCTCCAGCCCAGAGGGTCATGCTAACATGTTTCTTCACTGATATGCCAGGACAAGCAGATAGACAGACAGACTTTAAGGATACTTAGCTTTTGAACAACACAATCACGAAAATGTCACACTGCTTTGCACAGCCTCAGAATAAACATTTTTTTCAAATGTGTACAAAACAGTCCCAACCGTATGCTGTATCAAAGAGCAAGTCTCAACAGATTCCCAGAATGTGTAAAAACAACAGAACTGTCCTATAAGATTAGACACCGAGTGTGGTGGTTTGAATAGGAATGGCCCCCATAGACTCATGTATCTGAATATTTGATCCATAGGGAATGGCACTATTAGGAGGTGTGTTCTTGGAGGAATTATGTCACGCTGTGGGTGGGCTTTGAGGTTTCAGAAGTTTAAGCCAATTTGTTTCCTGCTGCCTACAGATCAAGATGTAGAACTCTCGGCTCCTTCTCCAGCGCCATGTCTACCCATTTACCATCAGCCTTCCTGTCATAATGATAATGGACTAACCCT
Organism: Microtus ochrogaster; assembly: GCF_000317375.1. NCBI lineage: Eukaryota > Metazoa > Chordata > Mammalia > Rodentia > Cricetidae > Microtus > Microtus ochrogaster. Next base: position 29,367,875 of record NC_022027.1, read on the forward strand.
CTGAACTGTAGGTCAGCCCAATGAAATGTTTCCTTTATAAGAGTTGCCGTGGTCATGGTGTCTCTTCACAGCTATAGAAACCCTAACTAAAATGTTGGAGTAGTAATTTCATTTGGCCATTGTCTTAGTCACTGTTCTGCTGTGAAGAGACATCACAACCAAGGCATTTATAAAAGAAAGTGTTTAACTGGGGACTGGCTTACAGTGTCAGAAACTTAGCAGGAAGCAGACAGGCGTGGCACTGGAACAGTGGCTGAGAGATTTACATCCTGAGCTGCAGGTGCTGGGGGCTGGTATGGGCCTTGAAACCCCAAAGCCACTCCTAGTGACAGACCTCCTCCAGCAAGGACACAACTACCCCAATATGGCCATCCATACCTCCTAATTCTTCCCAAACAGCTTCATGTAGTGATATTTTGTTTGTTATCTAACAAATAAAGCTTGTCTAAAGATCAGCGTGGAGAACTAAGCCACTAGTTAGCCACAGAAGGCAGTCAGAGGTGGCTCACACCTTTAATCCCAGCACTAGATAGGTAGAGACAGAAGTAACATGGCTGGGCAGAGAGAGAATTATCAGGCAGGAGGAGACAGGAGCTCAGATGCAGTCTGAGCATGCAGTCTGAGGATTCGTAGAGACTGGATCACCTTTGGTCTAGCACTGGTAAGAACTCTGGTATCTGGTCACTCTGTTACTCTGATCTTTCAGCTTTCATCCCCTAATATCTGTCTCCGGGTTTTTATTATTAAGAACAGTTAGAATTCGTGTTATGGTTTCACTCCCTGGTGACTAAGTATTCCAACGTGTGAGTCTATGGGGCCATTCTCAGTCAAGCTGCCACAGCCCTGGAAGTGAGGACGGAGACAAGACCAGAGGTGAGCATTTGGGGTGCTGCAGTGCTTTTTTTTCTCCATCTAGATGCTCGTCATGTGACTGTATTCAGTTTATCAAAAATGTATTGCATTAGCAAGTCTGTGTGAGTGTTCCTGTATGTTTTGCTTAGTAAGTGTCTTGGATAGTTTTATGTTAACTTGACACAAACTAAAATCATCAGAGAGGAGGGAACTTCTGTTTTCAATTGACATAATATCTCTATAAGATCAGGTTGGAGGCAAGTCTTTAGGGCATTTTCTTTCCTTCCTTCCTTCCTTCCTTCCTTCCTTCCTTCCTTCCTTCCTTCCTTCCTTCCTTCCTATTTTGGTTTTTCAAGACAGGGTTTCTCTGTAGCTTTGGGGTCTGTCCTGAAACTTGCTCTGTAGACCAGGCTGGCCTCAAACTCACAGAGATCCACCTGCTTCTATCTTTCTAGTGCTGAGATTAAAGGCATGTGCCACTACTGCCCGACATTAGGGCATTTTCTTAATTAGTGATTGGTGGGGGAGGGCCTAGACCATTGTGGGTGCTGCCATCCCTGGGCTGTTGGTTCTGGGTTCTATAAGAAAGCAGATTGAGTAAGCCATGAGGAGCAAGCCAGTAAGCAACATTCCTCCATGGCCTCTGCATCAGCTCCAGGTTCCCACCCTGCTTGAGCTTTTGTCCTGACTGCTTTTGGTCATGAGCTGTGATGTGGAAGCATAAGCTGAATAAACCCTCCCGTCCCCAACTTGCGTTGGTCATCGTGTTTCATCAAAGCAATAGTAATCCTAACCAAGACAGTAAGATAACACCAAAATTTGCTCACAAAATACAATAGAGAAAACTACCCAGCCCCACTGGCCTCAGCAACAAAGTCTAACATTTAAGAAGGCAAGAACACTAATACTCTGAAACCCTTTTAGATAATATCACTGCAAGCTAAGAGCTTTATATTAAAGACTAGCATGCCCAGGGGTTTGCTTGTTTGCTTTGTTTTGTTTGATGAAACAACAACAAAAAGGTATAGAAGTCTTTGGCAAAATATTGTAAAATTAAATTGAACAAAAAATATAAAGATCATCAAATTAGGTTTGTTCTAAGAATGAAAACTTGGATTAACTTTGAAAGGCCATGTAATCTGCTGTGTTTGTCAGAGAAAGGAAAAGAAACAAGGACAGTGGTGCCCATCTGGAATCCCAGCCCTCGGGAGCCTGAGACAGAGGGACAGCTGTGAGCTCCAGGACAGCTAGGACTATGTAGTTTGTCCTATTCCACCCTGGGCTGCAGAGTGAGACCCGATCTCAAACACGAGAGAAGAAAAAGAAACCATACATACACATCATACATTTATCCCGGAGATATGAAATAAAGCATTTCACACAGTTCAGCATCTAGTCATCTGCAAAGACAAAAGGTGACCGCAGTCCAGTGCTGTGCTTCTAACTCCACGGTGACTAAACACTAAAAAAAAAAGTGATGGGAAATACAGGTTTGCATGGGGATGTGACCGGAACCTGTGTGG
>NC_022027.1:29371373-29372509 GCF_000317375.1 Microtus ochrogaster
CCCCAAAAGAGCAAGGAGAGTGAAAAAGAGCAATCAACAACATACATACATACTTATAGGAAGTGTGTGTTAAGGACACCAAATGGCACTGAAATGATACGCCAAGCAAAGCACCTGCCTGTTGCCTTACCAATCATTGCCGTGGCTACGATATCAAATGGAAGAACACAGACACAATGCATTTTCTGTAATACCGTTTTTGTAAGGTTTAAAAAGGGTAAAACTAGCTGTCGTGTTAGGAGTCCAGACAGGAGGTATCTAGACAGGGGGCATGGTGGGTTTCTAAGGTTCTGATACTGATTGTGCTCTAGGGTGGCATTTATACAGGTCCCTTTGCTTTGTGCCTGCACACTTCACACTGCTGCCCTTCCTTGAATACACATTCTATTTCCATGGAAGAGCTTCTTGGCAATGACGTTCTAAACTATTTGAATTAGAGGAGAAAGTTCAGCCAGTAGAGTTCTGGCTGTGCAAGTTCGGGTTGCTTGGGTTCGATCCTCAGCACCCATGTAAGAAGCCAGGCATAGTGACACACTTCAGCAGCGCCTGTGCTGGGGGCGGGGGTGGAGACAGATGGTTAGACAGCCTAGATGAGCCAGTGAGTGCCAGCTTCCGCAAATGATGCTGTCTCGAAAACAAACAAGGTGGAGAGAAATCTAGGAAGACCATCTGAACTGAATCTCTGGCCTCCACACACATGTGCACAGATGAGTGTATACATACACACATAGATACTATATTATGTATGGATATATAATATATACCACCCTAGAAAATCTTTAAATTAGGTGACTTTACAGCTCTAAATGGTCACAGAGTCTTCTCTCTTCTGTTCAAGACACTGGGGGATGAGTGGATGGCTTAGTAAGTAAGAGCTATGGAAGTGTGAGGACCTGAGTTCAAATCTCTAGTATCTATGTAAAAAAAGCTGTGCACGGCTCAGAGCTGGGGAAGCAGGGATAGCTAATGGGGGAGAGTCTTCTGTTTTGTGTTAATTTCATTGGATAAATAAAGAGACTGCCTTGGCCCTTTAATAGGACATAAAATTAGGTAGGCGGAGTAAACAGAACAGAATGCTGGGAGAAAGAAGCTGAGTCAGGGAGTCGCCATGGTTCTCCCACTCCAGACAGATGCAG
>NC_022027.1:29375561-29381522 GCF_000317375.1 Microtus ochrogaster
TTTAAGTGTTTCGTGGCAGGACCTCTTAACGAGCTGCAGCGTTTTGCAGCTAAAGCTGAGTCAGGAAGCCTCTCTTAGATGAGAGCGCTTGCTTGCCTCTAGCAAGCAGAGTAGACCCGAGAAATTGTTGCTCCCAAGAAAACATGCTTTACTCTTTCCCAAGCTTTCTCAGGCTTTCAGTGGATTCAGTTGTCCACACGTCTGGGCGCCAATACACACATAGACATACACAGGCACACACACAGACACACACAGAGAGACACATACAGATCACACAGACACAGACAAACACACACAGAGGTATACACACAGACACACACACAGACATAGACACACAGACACAGACAAACACACACAGAGGTATACACACAGACACACACACAGACATAGATACACACACAGACATATACAGACACACACACACACATACTCCTGCATAAGTTGGAAGGAGAGAGGTTTCACTATCAGACTCTCCTCGACTTCCCTCGACTCTGCTCTGTGCAGCTCCCCACAGTTTCTTTTGGTCCAGGCTGTTTAGCTTTCACTGGTCCATATATTTGGGTATGTGAAATCAATGACTGTCTGCTTTCTGCGCTTGTTTCTCTTATGCACCACTGGGCCAGTGCAGGAGTGTGGGGCCTAGTGACATAGATTTGGACACTTTCCCGCAATCTAAGACATTAAGAACATTCTGCACCTCCCAAGCATCCACTCGGTCGATTCATCTTCCAGTAGGTGAAAGCCAATGACTTCTTCAAATGACTGTCTTTAAACTAGGTGGAAGGTGCCTGAGAGTATTCTAGATGGCAAGTGCCACCTCATGCTTTTGACTCATTTCTTTGCGTGATCCCGTGTTTCTGGAAATGTTTGCTTAGAGAAAGTGCTGTGAGAGGAGACCTGGCTCAGGCTGGGGTGCCAGGCTGGCTGAGAGCTCTTCTTCCAACCCAGGTGACAGCTGAGCACCGGCAGATAGCTGAACATTTGTGTATTCGCTGGGATGAAGCTTGGCTGAAGACACCCAGACTCTTGTAAACATTGCCCAGGAATGATCACAACACACAAGACCTGCTGCTACTTATGGCTCATCTCAGGCAATTTAATTTTGTAGCAACCGATTTTAAGAATACCCTAACATACCGAGTCAGTGTAACAACCAAGTTCCAATTTCTTTTTTTCCCTATCATCAATTTGATAAAGCCGAGGCTTAGAAATGCCAGGTGTACAAGAGCCAGCGCTTCCTTGGCTTGTGCGTTTGTTTCTTGGACAGGAGTCGACTCAGATTCTCTTAATAACTCGGGCTCGTTTCTGATACTGCTGGAACCAAAGGCGGGTTCCCATCTCCATGAGAGCAAAGCTGAAATAAGAGCAGCTGAGATTAAAAAGGAAGAACAGTGGAAGGTTGATCACCCGTAGCATTGTCCTTTCCAAAGGAAGCCTGAGGCTGCCATTCAGGGGCCCAGCGCATGTCCATACAGGGGGCCCGTCCATTCCTAAACCTACTCAGGCTAAGTTCATAGAGATTAAAGCGAGCACAGGAGATTAAAATGATGGGCACACCCAGCGCTTGTACCATTGAGTTCACTCCAATAAATGAACAGGCTCTTTGAAGGCTAACACAGGAGTCTGACCCTGTTCCCAGTGACCGACACTGTCCCCGAACAACAGCAGTGACTCAACAGTGTGTAACTGAGATCCTTCGATTACTGCTCATGGCTTAGCGACAATGCCATTCTCTGTCCCTTGCAACAGCATTACCATCACTTTACCAAAATAGTGTGAACGTGGCCCCATGGATTGAGTCATTCACAAATGAATCCCCACAGCCATCTGCACCGCCACTCTCGACTTGATCCACTGCCCGTGTTCACATCCAAGAGCGTTCTCTTGCCAATTGTTCAACTCTTCTCCCACTTGCATTTCCCGCTGATTCATTTTACTCAGTTGGCTTGTTGTGGGCATGTTCCTGAACATTAGGAGACTTTATGGTAAGGGATGAGCTGCCAGAAAGATCTTCACATTCAGCTCTTCCTGAGCCCGTCAGAAGGCCCGGGCTGCCAGGCCAACAGCTGACTTGAAAGCCAAGAGAGGTGGGTGTTTTCAAGGAAGAGTGGGCCGTGAGCAGAGCAGCTGCTTCTGGACTCCATTCAGATGGGTAAGACTGCCACTAAGATACTCAGTACAATGTGGAGGAGTTGGAGGATGCTGGAAGAGCAGCCCAACATGCTGTCTCCTTTGGCCTCTACCAAGCGCCCACCAGATAGCCTGCGGCAGGGGAGGAGCGATCTGTGTCATGGCCAAGGAATTCCGAGAGAGGGAGTCAGCCTCCTCTACAGTTAACTGCTGGGAAAGATGTCCCTTTATCCCTCGAGCATCTCCTTGGTAACGGGACCCCAGAGAAGTTGCCTGGGACAATGATGACAGCATCATGTTCTTCAACTCATGGCAGACCACATGGCAGTTGCCTCTCCCGTAGATGCAGTCTCTATGGACATGGCTTAGAGCTCTTTAGAGCACAGAGTTGTCCAATACACAGATGGATGGCATCCATCTCAAATGTTACTTGGAGCAGGCTTTGTGTCTCAGGCAAGAGAAACGGAACTCGAGCTAGAACCAGGGACTAGAGGCAGAGACCCTTTACTTGGGGTAATTTCTCTGGATTGTGGTGCCCGTACTATGTGTACTACGGTACTATGCCTGCCTTGCTGCGCCTGCACTACAGGACTATTCACTAGCCGGGAAAGGGCCTGGAGATTTAAACACACAAAGACACACAGACAGAGACACGAGTCATCCTTAAAACAGGAATGCCCCCTTTATTGTATCCAGGGGCAGCTTATATAGGGATCCTTAACTGATAGCCACACCCCAGCCAAACCCACCAGAAACCATTCCCCTGCCATCAGGAACTTCTGAGGGTCTTGTGCTCAGAGCAGCTGCAAGCATAACGCTGCTTACAAGAAGTTCAGGATCTGGGGGTTCACAGCTCCCAACACTGGATAAGGTTTGTGATGACTAGGTGATGGGTCAGTATCCTTGCCACACCTCAGTCTTGAGGTATTCCTTCTGTTACAGTCCCTCATGAGGGGGATAACACCATTACAGGCCTGACTTGTGTCCATCCACTCCTGAACAGTCACAGTTAGTTTGTGTGAGTGTTATTGATCAGCCTACATCTTGTGGTTTATGCTGGGGAGATCGTGGCTATTCATCACACAAACAACGTACAAAGTCTTTCTGCTGAGCATCCATGCTCACAACGGGGCATGCTGCTGTCTTCCAGGATAGGGTCAGTCTGAACAAGATGCAGAGGGAAAGCCTTGGGCCACACACTAGAGAGTAGCTCAGCTGGGAGCCCCCGCTTAACATTCCCAACCCGCTTTCCTTCCGGTGCAAATGTTTCTTGTTTCTGGTGATTTATTTGCAACTTAGTTTCACTTCGTCAGCTTCTGCCGGGAGTCTATCACTTAGCAATTGAAAATAGTAAAGTGTCACAGAATCACAGCCTTTTAGAACAAGAAAGGATTTGGACAATGAGTTAGTCCATTTTTTGTGCAGCAGAAACAAGCGCAGTGTCCTGGAACCAAGGTGGCTAGGGCACCGGTCAGGGCTGTGACTAGAATGTAATCCGAAGCTGTTAAAGTGAGCCACGTGGAACTTCATGGATATTAAACCAAGCACCAAATAACCAGGTGTCCATCGCCTCCATCAAGCCGAGGCTTTTGCTGCGTGTCCAAGGCTGAGTGCGGAAGCCTGTGGAAGGATCCGGAGAGTATGCCAACACTATCATCATACTTGGCTTTGCATGACTTACAGAAACCTGACTCTTGAACCGTGTGGCCCCGAGAGCTGTCACAGAGCTGCAGTCTATGTGGTGCTCTCCCTGGCATGGGTGGAATTCTACTGCATGCTCCTCTCCCACTTGTCCTGTAATAGAGGGCGTCAAATCTACAGAGCGAGAAGATCAGTTTCTACAAAACTCATATGTTCCACAGTGGCAGCATGAGGATTAGAATTATTAAGCAAAAGGAACAGAGATGTGAGAGAAATAAGAGGCAGAAACACAGAGCAGCATCGGGAGGGACAGTCGGTGAACACTGAATCCGCCTCGTTTATTCCCCACACGCTAGCTAATATACTTCACTCCAAAATGGGAAGGGGAGGCTGAAGACTTCATTAACATGATATAAGGAATAGACTTGAATTCTCTGACCTTAGGTCCAGGTGGAGCGGATCCACCCTATATCCAGAACTAACCACACCCTAGGTCAGAATCTCTTAGTTGTAGCCACACCTGTTGTTAACAACTTTGAGAGAGTAAAAGTAAGCTCAGACTCTCTGCCCTCCAGTCAAGATGGAACAGGCTCACAACTCTGTGGGCCCTCACACATCCCCAGACAGGGAATCTGCCAGAACCATTATAAATTACCCAGTTGATACTTTGTTATAACACCTCGTAGAGAGCAAGCTAACCTCCGTGTTAGTCTCACGTTAACCCATGGCTCATTCATTCAATGGACATCATAAGGGGCCCTGCCATGCTCTAGGTAATCCCTCTTACGTCCATTTCCCCATGCCTTCCTATTGCTCTGATAATTTTCTCAAACCCAACTATACTGCAATCCTATTTGAAACCACGAGTCTTGCGAGCGAGTCGAGGAAATAGGGAACGTGTAAGAGAGGAAGGTGGGCGTCAAGTCAGCATGGTCTTCTTGTTGGGTCCTCCATTAATTAATTGTGTGCTGTTCTGGCAATATGATGCCTTCTACACACCCGACTTAACTACCAGCAAAGTATGAGCAGCCATACCTGGACCACTGGTATGCACGGTACATCCACTTCAGCCCCATTAGGTGTGGGGAAGTTTGAACCATGAAGTCCGGGGCTTCTCCATGGAAGCTATTCCACTTGCCACCCCGGGGTTGAACCTAAGACCCGGAAAGTGCCAGGCAAATGCTCTAACACTGAGTTCCGCCCATAGCTGGCTCTCGAGGGGGCTTCCCCCACTCCATCACTGTGCTTCCTTCTATCTGGAAGAAGGGGAGACTGGTCACCCTGAGAGTATAACCTGGGATGCCCAGACATTGCTGAGCTGAATGTCTATGGATGTTAATTTTTCCCTGAGGCAACCAGACTTTACAACTCCGTGTAAGCTCCCCTGGTGTGGTGGGAGAAAACAGAGGCTGTCCTTACCTTAAATGTTTGTGAAGTTAATTATTTATGCCAGGCTTGTGTGGATGCCCTTGAGTAAGGAAAGGTGTTTTTCCACTTGCTCTGTCCGGTTCCTCCTCCAGGTCCACATCGTTACTGCAACTCCTCCCTGGCTTTCCAGTCAGGCTAATGGCCCTCCTCCATCATTCCTGATGCTTCAGGCCACTTTGCTTCCTATCACCCACCTGCTAGAACAGACTCTTGGTCCATGGCAGCAGGCTGGGGAATTTACAGAAGGACCTCAGTTAAGAAGCTAAAAGATAAGGCTGGTATTGAACTACTCTTCACCATTATAACTCCAGTGGTTTTGACCATGGTGAAACCTTGGCATCTGTGCCCAGCTTCCTCTCCCCTGGAAAGGCCCTCATCAATGGTGGGGCACCTGGCTCAGTGGCTTGGTAACTTTGCTAGTAGGTGGCAAGCACCCATTCAGCTGATTTGTGCCTAGCTTTCAGAAGAGTAGAGTTTCATTTGCCATCTGTCCATACAATCATGCATCCCAGTGTTCAGAATTCTTGGAACTGAGGATGGATAGAGACGGACACTTGCCCTGCCTGGGACACATACCAAGGCTCCTCCCACAGAGCTGCCTGGACACTGTGCTCCTTTCTGGTTGAGGCCAGACTGCTTTGCCCTGTGCCTTTGCCAGCCTGCATCATAGGCATGAAGCCTCTTGGTCCAAAGGTTCCCAAGCAGGTCCTGGAGCAGTGCCCATGTGTCAAGAAGGTTTCGTCGGCCTGCTGAGATGGGGGA
>NC_022027.1:29381662-29389547 GCF_000317375.1 Microtus ochrogaster
TAGGCATGAAGCCTCTTGGTCCAAAGGTTCCCAAGCAGGTCCTGGAGCAGTGCCCATGTGTCAAGAAGGTTTCGTCGGCCTGCTGAGATGGGGGACATATTCATGGAAAGCTTTACTTTTTAAAAGGAGGTTGGTGGCTTCATTTGCTTTCACTTGTAGTGATCCCCACACAACATAAAACCTTCCTCCTTCATCAGAAGTAGCCGGTCGTGCTTGCTGCTTCACATTGATGGGCAGAGGTTCTCTAGAACCTTCTCACACTGAGAAGCCGAATCTCTTAGTCCCTAAATAACTCTGAGTCCTCTCCTTACCCAGACCCTGTCGATCACCATGTCCCTTCTGTCTTTGTGAAGCTGATCATTCTGGGCCCTTGTGTAAGTGGAATCACATGGCATTGTTACTGTGCACCATCTCAGCTCCCTGACTGTGCCATGCACCAAGTTCATTTCCATAGCACGTGCCTGTCAGAATCCTCCCTCCCCCTCTAAGACTGTGTTTCAATGGTCGGGACCTCACAATGAAGCCCAGGCTAGCCACCATGGTACTTTGACTTCAGCTTCCCAGAGTCCTAGATTACAGGTGTGGTTACAGGTGTGTCAGCCACCACACCCAGCTCCCCTCCTTTCGAAGGTTCATTTGTGTTTTAGTTTCCTTTCTGTGGCTGTGATAGAACACTCTGGTCAAGAGCAGTTTAGGGGAAGAAAGGGTTTGTTTCAGTTTACAGACTTTACAGAGATAAGTCAGGGCAGGAAATCAAATAGGCACTTGAAACAGAAACCATGGAGGAACAGTGCTTGTCGGCTGGACTGCAGACTCATGGTTAGCTACCTTTCTGTTACAACCTAGAACTGCATGCCCAGGGAATGGTGCCACCCATAGTGGGCTGGGCCCTTCTACATCAATTAATAATAAAGAAAGTACCCACCACAGACACAGATCTGATCTGGAAAGTTCCTCAGTTACGACTTTCTTCCAAAGTGGCTTGTGTTGTGAAGTTAAAGCTTGTTAAGTTGGCATCTGGCTAACCAGGACAATATTCCATTGCATGCACACACTACCCTTTGCTCTTCTGTTTCTCTGTCGATGTGCACACAATAGAATTGCTTCCACCTTTGGGCTCCTGTGGGCATGTTATAGAGATTGTGCATATCTATCTGAGTCTCCAGTTTCAGTCCTTTGGCATCTATATCCAGAAGCAGAATGGCTGAATCATACGATAATTGCATTTTCTTGTTTTGAGGAGCCTGCACCCAGCTTTTCACAGTGACTGAACCATTTAATGCCCTTACTGATTGTGCATAAGCATTCCAGTATCTCTTCTATCTCCTTTCTAATACTTGCTATTTTTACATTTTTTTCTTAACAGCAACTGTCCTAACAGATATGATTATATAGATGATTATATGGGTTTTTTTGTTGTTGTTTGTGTTTTTGAGACAAGGTTCCTTTTCATAGCCCTGACTGTGCTGGAACTCACTCTGTAGACTAGATTGGCCTTGAATTCACAGAGATCCTCCTGCCTCTGCCTCCTGAGTGTGGGATTAAAAGTGTGTGCTACCACTATCCCCCACCCCCTCTTGCTTGCTCTTGCTCTCAGTCTCTCTCACTCACTCCCCATCCTCCCTTTCTCATTGTTTACACAGTCTGCCTTTAAACTCACTACGTAGCCGAGGATGGCCTTGGACTGGAGACCCACCTGCCTCATATTCCTGGATGTTGGGTTTACAAGTACGTGTAAACCTGGCAGGTTTGTTACTTCCTTGTCCTCCTCCTCCTCCCCTCCTCTTCACTTTCCATTTTCTGCTTAAGCTAACTTTTTTTCTTTTATGGCAATTGTAGGTCATCTTTAAAAAATATTCTTACTTGGTCAGGTATAGTGATGTACACCTTTAATCTCAGCACTCAGGAGGAAGAGGCAGGGGGATCTCTTTGAGTTCGAGGACAACTTTGAACTATATAGTAAAAAAAAAGTCCGTCTCAGGAACACACACACACACACACACACACACACACACTCCCAAATAAAAAAGTTGCTATCATTATATTATCTCCTTAAGATGAAAGACGAATTTCATGTCACGAACTCAAATTTAGGAACCTGCAGGAAAAGAGTAGAGGGATTCTGCAGGAAAGAGCAGGCCACCCCTCAAGTATTGTCGGGGATCAAAAGAGAACGTTTAGGAAGAGAGAGCTGGTAGGGGGGCAAGTTCCTTGATAAAATGCTTGCCTTACAAGCAGAAGGACAACATTTGATGCCTGGGATACACATCAAAATGCCTGTCACCAGTGGTGCTCTTGTGACTTCAGCACTGAGGAGATGGAGATGGGTAGTCTTTTGGGCTTACTGGATAACCAGCCTAGCCAACCAAGAGATTCCCCAAGCCAGGGGAAGGCTGGGTCTCAAAAGTCAAGGTGTGTAGAGCCTGAGGGAAGACATTTGTGGCTGATCTCTGTCCTCTTTCTGCACCCTACAAATACCTGTGCACCTGCACGCGCACACACAGACACAAAGAAATAAAAATTCAGAGAAAAGTGACAGAGAGAAAATGAACTATTCCAACACAGATTTAACAAGAGACCGAATGATAATAGGTGGCCAGGTTTAAAGCCACTCCTAACAGCTTTGGTCTACCGTGGTTATTGGATAGACACGGACAACCCCAGGGTAGCGCCATCTTCTCCCCACCCCCATCTCCAGTGAGGCCGGAAGTCACAGATGGATCTGTCCATGGACTGTCTCTCAGATTCTCTTCATTTCTCTCTGCCTCAGCCGCTTACAGAAGCCACACTTCTTGTGTGGCCTGTAACTATACCGGGACGTGCTCCAGGTCACAGGAGTGAGGGGGAAGCTGCATAGGACAGATGCTGCAGATACTGCCATATCACACACAGCCACCAGCATTGCAAAGGCCTGCAGAGATGATCTAGTGTGCACGGATTCTCCTTCCCAGGCTTTTGCTGTTTGATAAATGCTGTAGCAAACAGCACTTTCTGTGGGCATCATTTCCTTCAAGTCTCTGCCCCTTGTGGACAATTCTCAGCGCTAGAATAAAAGATGACTGATGTCATAGGGCAGAATCTATAAGGGATAATATCACAGTGTGACCCAGACTCTCCAGCCCAGGTAAAATTAATGGGGTGGATGGAGACTCACATTCGTGACAGCTTCTTTTTTCATTTTTTTCTTTTTTTAATTAATAAAAACATGAGCAGGTGGATTGACGTATATCTTTAAATGTTGTTGCCTTGAAGGCTCTGAGCAAGGCTCCATGGATTCTGGACCACCCTCCCCCAAATGATCCTCTAGGCAGTGTAACACTGTACAGTCGGGATGAATGTGGATTCTGAAAACAGGCAGAAGAGGTGCAGAGCCACACCTGGTGAAGATGATAGGAACCATGCCGGGAGACGCCAGTTTAGCTGCAAAATAACCTGAGCGATTTGTAAACCTCTTTGAAAGTGATTCTAACAGAAGACATCTGGGAATAGTTTAGGCAATGGAAATTCTATCAGAAAAATGTTTCCAGGCATCCCAACTTGGCCACTCTAAGGGAAACTGCGAGTTTAAATTGTGCTGTGACTATCTTGGGAAAGACACACACACACACACCACACACATGCACATACACACATACATACACACACACGCACACACTTAAACCTCTGAGTAAATGGGGTACTTGATAAAGTGTACCATGAGGGTTAAGTGTACACTGTAATGGTCGAGTGTGCCCTGCTGCCAGATCACTTGAGCCTGAATCCCAGCTCTGTCACTTTCTATTTGGGGGACCATGTTCAAGTTCTTAGACCCCTTGGTGGAAATAATGCAGTCTAGTCTTCATCTTAAAATAGGGCCAATAGCAGCAGCTCCCATGTCACTGTGAGCTGTGAATGAGATCAGCTACTTGTTAATACATGATATATAATCCAGCGTGGAAACATTGCCTTTCCCGTCTGCCATAATCAGACTGTCACCATCCTGTGTGGACAAGGCAGAGCCCTCCACCCCACCCCAGGACCCTGCTGATTTCTATCTGGCCAGCTTTACCCACTGATATTACTCGCCTGGTCCTCATAGGCATTTGTAGCTTGCAGCCCCTGACTTACAGTCATGGATCTGATCAGATGGACGGGAAGTAAAGTGTTAGCCTCATCGCCAAGTAGCAGATCAGCATGGCCAATTTTTGTCTATTGAGGGTCATTTTGGGACCCCTAATCTCTATGATGCTGTGGAATATTCCTTTACACTCTGTGAGTATGTGTCTCTATGATTGGTCTAATAAACAAGCTGACTGGCCAGTAGCTGAACAGGATACAGTTAGATGGGAAAGCCAAACTGAGAATGGTGGGGTGAGGAGGGGTGGGTGGAGTCAGAGGAGCCGCCAATGGTGGGGTGAGGAGGGGTGGGTGGAGTCAGAGGAGCCGCCAATGGTGGGGTGAGGAAGGGTGGGTGGAGTCAGAGGAGCCGCCAGCCAGACACAGAGGGAGCAGATGAACGTGCCATGCTAACAAAGGTGCCACCACGTGGCAGACCATACATAAGGATTATGGGTTAACTTAAATGTAAGAGCTAGTTAGTAATAAGCCTAAGCTATTGACCGAACATTTGTAATTAATATAAGCCTCTGAGTGGTAATTTGAGAGCAAGTGGGTGGGAGAGAAATGTCTGACTATGCCATGATCTTGGCCTACAGCTAAGGTTCTCTTCCGTCACTTCAGGGATTACATTAGAGCCTCTGAATCACAGTTGGCACTCAGACCTGCAAGGTTAAGGCCATTTTTTTTATTTCATGTATATTTTCTTCCTGATTCCCACCACTTGGGGTAGTAGGGTGACTTAGCCTGGACAATGAGAACTGCTCCTAGCTCTTTCCATCTAAATCATCAACTTTTTAATCAAAACTTTAATCTCTTAAAAATTAATTGACTTTCTGTCAACACTGCTGGGACAGTCTCACCAGGACAACACTTATCTCTGCGATGTTCACCCGCCCTCCATTTCTCCCTCAGGTCAGAGAAGATAAGGCCATGCTTTGTTGAGGGGCTATTATGGAGAAGTATCTTCAGATCTGGTATTGCAGGAGTTACCTCTGGACCGTCCAGTGGCTGCTCATCCCATTGTCACTCTTGGGCTGAAAGCAGCGGTCACTTGTGTCGGCTTAGTCAAGGTCTGGAACTTTCTCTGGCTAAACTGGGGGGGGGTTTATTTCGTTGGTGGGGTCATTTCGTTGCACAGTCGCCTGAGCCTGAGCTGCGCTATCACATAGCAACAGAGGCTGCTCTGGAAAGCCTGCAGCCAGTCCTCCAACTTCCTTATCAAGTACACTACTGAGTCTCTTCAGCTGTCCTGAGGCTGTTCTTGCCCAGGCCGCTGTGTGTGTGTGTGTGTGTGTGTGTGTGTGTGTGTGTGTGTGTGTAGCCTCTGAGGTAGTCCCAGAACATCCTCCCCCAAGTTCTCATAGAGTCTCCCAGTGTTTCTCCGATCTGCACCTCACTCTCTGCTCCTTCTTCTTCCCACCTCCCACAATTCTCCAAGACTGGAAGGGGCAGCTTCCTAACCATTCACTCCAGCTCTTCACAGCCTCCCTCCTCCACATCTTTATGGCCTGGGCATCAAGGGTCCAAGTCTTCCTGGGTCAATGGAAGAAACTCTGAGTTCCGTCCTTGGTGACACTGTTGAAAGAGGTGACAGCCATGCAATTCCCTGCAAACCTTTAGTGAGCATCCGATGAATGTGGGGCTCTTATCCCTGTTCCAGGTCACTTTCCAGGTAGGAACATGAGGGAGGAAGTGACACCACCCCCAGCAGAGATCAACTTGGTCTAGAAGAAGCAGACTCCCTCCTCTCTGGGTTCTCTGGGCCAACAAAAGGTACCATTTCTATTTGGTTCATTCATATTCAAGACTTATTTATTCAAACAGTGAATATGAATAATAGATTAATTATGGTATGCCAGTCACTATCCAAGCCTGGGGATTCTGGCTTACTATATTTGTCTGCTATCGCACATAAGGTTTTTGTCCTTATTGGAAAGTCATGGAAGAAAGCATCATTTTGTGTATCATTCTGGGCAGTGCAAAGATAGTAAACACCAAAGCTGATGAAGATTGTGTGGGTTTACTGCCCTGGACACGGTAGGATAGAAAGGCTCGTGTTTAGAGGTAAGACGTGAGCTGGGATCTTCATTACAATAGAAAACCTGTTGTTTGTTTGTATTTGTTTTTTATGGTGGCAGGGGTTCAGTTCATAAGGTGCTTGCCCCACAAATATTAGGACCCAAGTTTAATCCTGGGAGCCACATCCAAGTGTGGTACATGAGTTTGTAATCCTAGCACATCGGAGGTGGAGTCAGGAAATCCCTAGGACTCGCTGGCAAGCCTCACCTAATTAGAGGGCCCCAGGTCTCTGTGAGAGACTCTGTCTCAATGAAACAAAATAGCCAGAACACCTGAGGAATGACATTGAGGTTGACCTCTGGCTTCCACATGCACACACATATACAAATATACACACTCACACACAGAGAGACACACAAAGGAAACCATAAGCAGGAACTACAGATGATACATCCATTACTGAGAAGATGGTGAAGCAATTGTCATGCTCCAGAAACAGAGAGGAGCCAATGCACCCTAAATTTTGCACCAAGGGGAACAGCAAATGAAAAGGCCAGGGTGGAGTTGGCCAGGGCAACTAGCAAGGACCAGGGGAGAAGCTGAGCTAGAAGGTTTTCTATCAGGCAGCAGCTTGCTCAGATTGCCCAGTGGAAACGTATTGTCTCTGCTGCTTAAATGGAGCATAAGAAAGGCCATCTGTGAGTTCGCCTCAGGGTCAGAATTCACAGTGCTCTTAAAGGAATTATTTTATTTCTCATTTAATGGTAATCTTATTCATATACAAATGAATGTACATTTTCATTTCTTCCAGCGTGTTGAATTTTGCCCACATATTGAGTTTTAGAATATTACATGCTCAAAGAGAATTTCTGCAGGCTTCCATCTGTAGATTTAGATTGTCCGAAGTTGTTGGATCTTCATAACTAAATGTAAATAGAATTTTGTTCATGAATTTGCAAATTGATTTTCTCTTTAGTGACCCAAGTGGGCCTGTAGCCCATTTTCCTCTGCAGGCAATTTTACTGCTATTATTTAGATGTGTGGTTTAAACAATACACTGGCATTCCCTCTGCATAAATCCATAAATTATATTAAAATGCCAGCAGCCGTCTAGCACATAGCTTTCCACCTCCCTTCCTTCCTATTCCCCTTTCCTCATTCCTTTCTTCCCTCCACGGCACATGCCTGCATTTCTGGAAAGTCTCTCCTACTAATACTAAGAATCCAAGCTCTCTGGAGGCAACGACTTGGTCCAGTCTTTGTATCCTGCCTCCTTTACATCCCACCCTCATCCTTGGGGTTCAGGAGCATTGTGGACATGGGCACCATGCACATTAGAAGTGTTTGGCTTGACTGACTGATAAATACCAGAGGGTTTTCCTACACCTGGGCACATAATTTAGCAAGTCAGAGAAATGCTTACGGTAGTGTAGGGTTTTTCTCTTTGAGATGGGTTCTCACTTAGCCAGGGATGATCTTAAACTTCTGATCCTACATCTCCTAAGTGCTGGGATTAGAGGCACGTGAGTGCTGTGATTACAGGCAGGCATGCACCTCCTGGGATTGCAGGGATGCACCTCCTGGGATTGCGGGCATCCACCTCCTGGGATTGCAGGAATGCACCTCCTGGGATTGCAAGCATGCACCTCTGGGGATTGCGGGCATCCACCTCCTGGGATTGCAGGCATGTACCTACTGGGATTGCAGGAATGCACCTCCTGGGATTGCAGGCATCCACCTCCTGGGATTGCAGGAATGCACCTCCTGG
>NC_022027.1:29389867-29395840 GCF_000317375.1 Microtus ochrogaster
GGCATGCACCTCCTGGGATTGCAGGCATGCACCTCCTGGGATTATGGGCATGCACCTCCTGGGATTGCAGGCATCCACCTCCTGGGATTGCGGGCATGCACCTCCTGGGATTGCAGGCATGCACCTCCTGGGATTGCAGGCATGCACTACCACTCCCAGTTAATGTGATGCTGAGAATTGAACCAGGGCTTCCTGTAGGCTAGGCAAATACTCTACCAAGGTGAGCTACGTCCCCAGCCAGACTGTAGTTTTCCACATGTTGTGTAGTGAATAAAATGGAGGAAGGTAATCCCTCTAGCTTGCTGAGTCAGCCAGAATCAAGACTGATGTGTCTTGAAGCCAGGAAGTCCACAGGGAGGTGAAGGATGGACTTCGATGTCTTTAGTTAGAACTTAATAGACTGAGAGGCTCTCGGGAAAGCTCTTTGCAAACTGCAAGTTTTACCTGACTCACTCTCTCTGAATAACTCTGCTTCTAGGCAAGAGACCAATCACATTTACAAATATTTCATTTTGTCACATTTTGGTTTTTCCTTGGCAATCGCAGGGAGGACTTGGTATTCTGAAATTCCACACCCGGGTCTGGGTGCGAGTGAACTTCTGCTTTAACTACCGTGTGAGTCATTGCTCAGACTCTGACAGAGGCATTTCTGCAAGCAGTCGTGTCTGATACCACATGTAGGTCATCCCAATAGCTGAAAATTTCTTTGCTACAGCAAGGGAAGCTCATGATTCTCTCTTTCTTCCATCCTCGCCGCAAGTACAGAAAGTGTTCTCACATTGCATGGAAGTGGTGTTTTTTGTTTTGTTTTGTTTCCCGGTTTGTTTGTTTGTTTGTTTGGATATTAAAATAGGGTTTCCAGATAAAATACAGGTCACAAAGCAGAGCTTGAAGTTCAAATAAGCAATACATGCTATAATGTACATCGCATATGCTTAAATAATAAGAAAGTATTATTTTTCTGAGATGGGAACTTAACTGGACAGCCTGTACTTTTATTTGCTAAATTTGGCAGCATGAATTTAAAAAAACAACAAACTAAATCATTGCTGCAGTCAGCACTGTTAGCTAAGTGCTTCCCTTGGGAAGCAGAAATGAATTGATGGAACATCTTTCTTTCTCAGCATCCTCTGAACTGCTCTATCTTTCCTTGGAAAGGGAGCAAGGCCTGCTGGGTATAGACAGTCATGCTGGCTGGGCTGACAGAGACCTGGATAAGGAGGCAGACAGACTGATGTTAGCAGGAGAAGGGCCTCCCCTAGCTGCCTTGAGACTACTGAAGACAGTAAAGGTTTCAGAATAAGCACACGTGAGCTGCTAAAATTAAGAGGGAAAGGGGGAGGACCAATTGATGCATCTGGTTCATGGTCGTGGCTGCTGCCTGGTATAATCTGTGTCCAGGTAAACCTGGGGGAAACCAGTAGTGGCGAATTGCAGGAAGCAGGAGGGAGTGAGCCACAAAGCTCCCTGCATCTGAAGGGTAGTTATGGAGAAGGGAGGGGGAGAAGCAGGCAGAAGCCCTGGCATCCGAAATGGGTGGGCTCTCCAAGGTCATCTCAGATGGCAGAAACTTGATGGTTCAGGCTGGCAACTGTGGATGAAATCCACCTGCAAGACATAGCCAGCTGTCACAGTGAGGGGGCAATCAGGGCCATCTGCCACCACAGATAGCTGCTTATTTCAGGAAGGAGTGTCTGCAGCATGCTGTGCCATCTTGCAGAGTCTTTTTAAAGTCACCTGGTCCAGTGGGCAGGCAAACAGCAAGGGCGGTGGCCGTGAGGAGAAAGGGTGGGGCAGATTCATTTGATGCCAGGCACCCCAAGGGAATTCTGGTTGGAAACAAGAGCTAACTAGGTGACCTGGGCACAGCACGTTACAGCCTGTGGTTCAGGTTCCTCATCTTTAGAACAGGGGCTGGTCAGTGGCTGGCTATGTCAGACTGATATCACTGTTCCACTAGGAGCTGCTGCAAGCCGGAATGACACCTCGCCAGTGTCTGTTCAGGTACGACATCAGCTGTGAGAAAGAACAGATGGACGAGCCAGGAAACAGAGCGGCAGGGGCGAGGTGTTCTTACCCTCTGAATAATTCTCACATCTCCTTCCACCTGCCAGCATCAGAACTTCTCTTCTTAATTGCTGAAGGGTGTGAGGAGGGTACCCGGGGGATGTGATAAACACTTATGAATTGATGTTGAGGCAATTACCATATTGACAAGGTGTCTGAAGAGTCTGGAAACACCTATAATACGTTTCAGATGGAAAATATTTAACATTATGTGCCTTCGCCTAGGCTTCTGGGTGTTATGCATATCTTCTATCAGTAACTGATGAGTGTATACAACATTTATTACATGAAACTTTATAAATCAGGAGTGTCTACTTAGGTTTGTAAGCCCAGCACTCCTGAGACTGGAGCAGGAGGATTGCCACCAATTTGAAGCAAGCCTGTGCTACACAGTGAACTCAAAGTCATCCTGGGTTATATATATAGCAAGACCCTGTCTTAAAAACAAGCAAACAAATTTATGTATGTATAGAAAATACAAATACTGTTTTTCAGAGACAGAAACATATATTCAGAGAGAAGAAGTTCTGGGAAAATATTAATTGGAAAATCCAAAACTTGTCCATAGTACTGGGGATCTAACTCAGGGATTCACTGTTGGCCTTGCATCCTGGAGGGCCTGGCTTTCATCACCAGCCACACGGTGGTTATAAATTTAAAAAAAAATTACACTGTCAATTGTGGTCACTTTGAACACATTTATAATGCCTGCAGAGTCACCAATAATGCATTAGTGCCACATTAAGGAAACAAATCAAAGCATTGCCTCTTACTGTCAGGGGAACCAAGATTTCAATTCTCTTAGCTCTCCCTGTGTCTTCCTTCCATCCTCTCTGTCCGTTATCTGAGTCAGAATCTGTGTCTGCCTGAAGGCTGGCCTGTGAATCTGTCCCTGTGCAAAGGGCTTTGTTCTCTCTTTTATTGTCACATGTGGAAGAAATGAGGAACACTTTACAGAAATATTTAAAAGAGTGTTACAAGGGATTATGTTACTAACTCCAACTGACCACAACTGACCTAATAACAATATTGCAAGCATCATTGTTTATCAAGCAATAGCTGTCTATCGCATTCAATGTTTTTGGTGGGTATTTATTTTGTAAGGTTGTTTTTCACCTATAGTCGCTGTTTTCAGCTAATGATGACCATCACACACGTTGACACTCAAATGCATTACTCTTGGGCCAGGGGCATGGAAGAGTAAATAGTTTCAGATTGTAGCTGTGTGTTAGCTTAGGTTGTAAAAGTTGGCTACATGGGAATTCCAGACAAGTAAGGCTGGCTATTACTTTGCTCTCCTCATGGCAGGTTAAACAAGCCACTGAGCACACGGTAGAAGAGCAGTCTTAAGACCTCGAGACCTGACTTTAACCCTGGCTGTGTGTTCCAGCAAAAGTTCCAGCTCTTAGAGAGGAAGCGATATTTTTTATCATAAAGCGTTGCCACCATCAATGAAGGTGTAACTCCATGTTCTCTTCATAGATGCATTTAGGAAATTACTAAGCAGTCAAATAAATAGAACTTGAGTGAAAAATTCATTACTGAGATATAAAAATAGCAATATTTGCACTGGGGGTCAAGGACATCTCTCGTAGAGGATGAGATTTCACATGAAAAGAAGGAATTTATGAAACTGTCAAGGACTCATAAGTAGCCATGCTCCCCAAAGATACATAGTTTGGAACTTCCCATCTGGTTTGGAAACATTGCTAACCTCTATGCCAAGTCCTGGCTTGATATTTTGGGACTCCTGGGTCCATTCGTCCCAGCTCCATCTTCTCTGAGTGTGCTATGATAAATGGGTTGATGACCAAAATGTTGGAGGAAGTTCTGCAGGCTCTCCTTGTCTACTTAAAGCAACAGCGTCACTAGCCTCCATGGCAATTCCCAGTCTAGTCAATCAAGATCAGCCAAAACAACATTGGCCTATTTTCTGGTTAACTGTGCATAAAATGAGCAGCTTCAAAACAGTGACTTGTCATGAATTCTCAGAGCTTGGAGGTGGATGGTGCAAACCCAAGTTTCCAGAAGGAGAAAAAAAAAGCCTCACCTACATTGAAGACTCCGTAAGGCTGACTGACTAGGCAGATCTTCATGACCGCGGGAAGATCAGTGCTGCAGATCTAGAATCTTGTGGGCTGTCTTTAGTAGCCATCCATTACCTACCTCTGTATCTAACATCCTTCCAACTATTAGGCAAAGGAATGTATTAACTTAGCAGAGCATCAACCCCAAAGCTGAGCAGGTTGCCAGCCAACATGTGAAACCTATGCAAAGATTTCTCTGCTTTGCAGTAAGCTGCCTGATGCACCCTCCATAGCATTTGGTATATACCTCATTCCGTGACTTTCTTTTGTTCCGTGACTTGCTGTGGGACAATGGTCTTGTACGCTGTAAAGATTTGTCACTTGGACTGGTTTAGTAAAATGCTGATTGGCCAGTAGCCAGGCAGGAAGTATAGACAGGAAGTATAGATCAGAACAGGAGAATTCTGGGAAGAGGAAAGGCTGAGTCTGCAGTCATCACCCAGATGTAGAGGAAGCAAGATGAGAAAGCCTCACTGATAAAAGGTACCAAGCCATGTGGCTAACACAGACAAGAATTTTGGGTTAATGTAATATGTAAGAATTAGTTAATAGAAAAACCTGAGCTAATAGGCCAACCAGTTTATAATTAATGTAGGCCTCTGTGTGTTTCTTTGGGACTGAATGGCTGTGGGACCGGGCAGGACAGAAACCTCTGGCAACAGTGACTATAAAAGTTCACACTGTAACATGCTGTCTGGGTTCCTGGGCCATAGTCACTTATGCTTGGCTAAGAATAATGTATCTCTTATTCCCTTTGAAGTAAGAGCTGTGTTTTCACACTGACAATGGGTTTGGCTACTTTATTCTTTTTGTTCATATGTTCGTTTGTTTTGAGAAGGAGTTTCACTGTGTAGCCTTGCCTGTCCTGGAACTCTCTCTGTAGACCAAGCTGGCCTCAAATTGAACTCACAGAGCTCCGACTGCCTTCTGAGCGTTGGGATTAAAGGTGTACACCACCACCACCTGGCTACCTTATTCTTTTTTATAAACTTTACCTCACTTTTATAATCATCTGTGGCCATGGCAGAAACCATTGTCATATTTAAATGTTGGTACCCAGGTTAGACTGTCTAGATCAATTTCAGTGAGGCATGATGTCTTCATGGTTCTTCCACTGAACTCATTTGCATTTTTTATAGCTTGGTTGTCTTAGGGTCTCTGGACCCCTCACACAGCAGCTGGCTTCATCCAGAACTTTCCAAGACCCCCAGCCCAGGTGTGACCTAGTAGTCTCAGTCCCTGCAGTGTTCCTGAAGTGGTCAGTTCAGGTTCTGGAGCAAGAGGAGCAGGGGTGTGTGTGTGTGTGTGTGTGTGTGTGTAGAGAAGGGGAGGCTGATAGCTTTACAACATGTGTTTCCATAATATTAGTTAGTTCAGGAATACCTACCTACACAAGAGCCCAGGGAAGTCTGCAGAGGAGTAGCCATGCCAGGCCACTTTTGGGTTCTGTGCTCAGGGTGCCCCTATAGTAAGTCCTTCAGTATATATTGTCCAAACATCCCACTTATATGAGTGTGCGTGTGTGCGTGCGTGCGTGTGCATGTATGTGTATTAGGACAGAGGCTGACACCTGGTATCACTCTCAATTGTTTTCCATCTTACTTTTTGAGACAGTCTCTCACTGAACCTGGAGCTCACCATTTCATCTAGACTGACTTACAAGCAAGCCCCAGGGATCCTCCCATCTCTTCCTGTCCAACAATGGAATTGTAGGATGCCTTGTGCAGAAAGCCCTTTACCGACTGAGCTGTCTCCCAGCTCCAGTTGATGTGCATTGTAAATCTGTGGGTGCAGCCTCTCCCTGCCTCTAGCTGCCTCT
>NC_022027.1:29395987-29406959 GCF_000317375.1 Microtus ochrogaster
CCAGGGTAGTCCCAGGTGATTTCTCAGAGGCCAGTGACTCTTGCTTCATGCTCTGCTTCGGCTCACCTGTCCATAGTCTCCTCAACTTGATCTGCCCTTGACTTGTAGAGTGTGATTTACAGAATGCAAGGCTTTTCAGGGATGCAAATTTCACAGCAGAAAAAAAAAAAATCAAGCTATTATTCTCCACTAAAAGAAAACAGAGCTGAGAGTGATTTCCATTCTTGAGGAACATTCTAGACTGCACTGGAATATTTATTGTGAAAAAGCAACAATATTTTAGGAATAACAGAAAAAAGACACAGAAAATAGCATAAGAGGGAGCCTATTGGTCTGTTTGTGAACATTAGAACATCTAAAAATAAAACCAAAATTATGGTTAATTAAGATTATGTTAAGCTGTAAAAAGCTAGTCAGTAGTGATAGCTAAAGAAAAATAATGAGAATTTTCTAAGCAACAACAAAGACATACAACCGAGATGTATTTATTCAAACAAATAAAGAAACAAGCCACACACAATCAAACGAATAAATACACAAACAAACACACATGCATGAACACACTCACACGCACGCTCACACACATACACACACAGAGGCAGGTGGAAAAGTCAAAGGCTGAGCCAGTTTCATGTCTGTGACTGGGATGTCCTGGGCTACCGTGGTGACGAAAGAGCGCTTGTCATTTGTTAAGCTATTATGAGTGTCTGAGAAGCCTTAAGACACAGCCACCCCTTCACCGCCAGTATCACCTGGATTTGCAGTTACTAGGGAAACATTGAAGTAGGAATCTGGAAATAAAGTCTGGACAAAGATTGTGCAAAAGCTAGAGATAGCTAGTCGTAGGTCTTTGCTGAACGTCTAGGAAATAAGAGATTCTCAGAAAGTGCGGCGATGGGTCCTCTCTCCCTGTGCACCAGCAGACAGGCTCCTCACCGCTGTCAGTCTGCCACTTGTCTCTGCTTGGCAGCTGGGTCTAGTGTCGGCACTACTGACCTTCGTGGAACCTCTTCACACAGGGGAACTTCTAACCCTGCTGTCTTTGTCTCCTTTGCACAGGGAAGTGCTTCAAGGATAGCCTGCAGACCAGGGAGGGGTGGGTTTTAATTTGAAGTAGACTGGAAATATATGAACGAGTGTCTACTAGTCTGCATTTACTTGCGGCTCTGTGTTTCCGGCAGCTATTTCTGGTTACCCGGGTTACTCCTGTGACTTTGCCCCAAAGAAGAAAGATGGAGCCCCAGACCTCACACCTGGTACCTTTCTAGAGGATGAGGAGAAAATGCTGTCAGGCAGATCCCCAAGGGACTTCACTGAACTGAAGGATCCTGGGAGGAGGTCCATAAGAGACAGATCACCTACTCACCTTCAATGAGAGTAAGATTGCAATGTCTCATGTTTGGGGGTTCAGCCCTGGGCCAAGACTTATTTATTTCATAGTTTTGGAAGGTAAATCAATCATACAAAAAACTTGAAAGTGTTTTTTGAACTTATATCTGCTAGGACCTGGCTGAGTCAAATTTGTTGTTCTGCTATAGACATGCAAAAGGGCAGTCTGAATAAAATGAAGATGTTTTGAAAGTCCTCTGTGGAATAACACAACTAGAGACATTATCTTGGAGGAAATCAAGAGGGAAAGCCGAGAAAGGGCTCCACAGAACTCAGGCAGAGATTTGTGAGTTTCAAAATCTGGAATTGTAGGCTTCCAATCCTCCATCAACCAGCTCTGTCCAAGTTGACAGCAGGCACTCTGGGAGGGGGTTAAATGTGTTTTCACAAAAGACAGGGGCCTTGCTGGGAAATTGGGCCGCTAAATTGTGCTGCCTGTGTTGTTTCTGCTACACTACGAGGGCTCCTTTTGGAAGTCGGAAAGAAACCAAGTGAATGGCTAAAAAGCCAAAGCCCCAAAGACAATTTTCCATGTGCTTCTGGGCTGGAAAGCAGGTTTTCCACCTTGTGCACAACTGTGGGCTCTGAGGTAATGGCCGGCTCCATTGATTCCATGTTGAAGCTGAATTCTGCCCAACTATTGTGAGGCAGGAGAGAGTCGCATGGAGAGTGAGGTCGACATTAGCATATTAAAGACACAGTTGGCACAGAGACCAGAGCCTCTTTGCCACAAAGGCCAATATGTAACAAATGGAGCATGAACAGAAAGGCTCACGCTGTGTGAATGACCCCAAAGCCTGGGCCGTTAAAAAATCCCGGAGATTTGTACAGTTTTTGTCCATGTTCTCCCGGCTCTGGCCCCTTTCTGCCCTTGGAAGGACATTGTTTCTCCGTAAGCTATCCCCACTTCTGCTATTACCCATGTGTCTCTCGGTTCAGGTTTTGGTTCTGGGACACAAGAAGTTGGAAACCGCACTGGACACTCAGTGAATCCAAAATCCACCAGCAGTTGGAGATTGACTAATAAAAGAGCCTCGTAGGTTCCAGCCATGCCATATTAAACCTTGTTGCTTCCACAAGACGCGAATTATACTACATGGCCAAGTGGGGAACGGAGTGGTCATTTCTACGTCAGTGAGATGAGGGGGAAAGGCTTATGGAGGAAGTACGCTTTGAACCAAGGCTTGGATGAAGAATAGATGCCAGGGGTTGGAACACCAGACAAACAACACACACACACAAAAAAAGATTTCAGAGCCAGACTTGTAGAAATAAGTAAGGCTAGCAGAGAGGTAGGTGGCCTTCAGAAGCCCCGACACCTGAGAACTCTCACAGAGGAAGGTGAGCAGACTAAGAGTAGAGAGTCAGGTCCTGGGCCTCTGTGAGAGCGACTGAGAAGCTAGAACCCCGAGGACCAGCAGTGATGCCATGAGGTAGATGGGGAGACTCTTGGTGTCCTCCCTCCAAACTTCATCTCTTTTCGTCTTCCATGCAAACCCTAATTTAATGAAAATTGTCTAGCCCCGGTCCAGACTGCCTGCCAACTCTCTCCCCACACAGACAGCCAGGAACTCAGACGGCGCTCCTGTTTAACATCTGCGCAGATGCAGGAAATAGGAGACGTCAAGAGTAAGACCACTGTGAATGAATTTACTGGGTTGACACCGCGATAATGGTGACTCAAAAAGTGACTTTGGGAAAGCACACTTGTGAAGGGAAACGATGACTTTCAGGTTCCAGGATGATCCATGTGGATCCGGGCAACTGCAGTTGGGGGATGTGAGCCAGAGTCTGAGTGGGGGACTAGGCCTTGTCGTGAGGATCTGGCAGCTGTCTCAAGCTGATTGTTGGAGCAATAGGGCTCGCATTTGCCAGAACACTCTTGTCCCGCTCTACCTTCTCGCCAGCAAGAACGACGCGGCACAATCAGGATCCTTCTGCAGAAAAGCTTTATGCGTCTTGAAAGGGAGAGCATAAGCTTACAGAGCGAAGACCTCAAGGGTCGAAAACCCGGCCCTTATATAGCTTAACAGTCCTCGCCTCGGATGTGTCAAACTCTGACTGGCTGCAGCCTGTCAAACCCTATGACGCCACGGGAGAGGCAGAGAGCAAGGGATGGAAAGTTACTATGTGCATGCGCACTGGCTTGACAGGGTAAACTGTCATTTACCATGCACATGCGCACTGGCTTGATTACGGTGGTGGTGCTGATGGTCAGCACCATCTTGCAATGGAGTATGTGGGAAGGGCTCCCCACATACTCTGTCACCCATTGTGAAAAACCCTGGTGTTTCCTGTCTCTATCTCCTGAGAGCTGGAAGGACAGTGCGGGCCACTGTGCCCAGTTTGTACAGTGCAGGGGATTGAATCCAGGACTTCGTGCATGGTGAGTCCTGGATTCTACACTCCACCAACAGAGCTTTATCCCTAGCCCATAAAAAGGGGACTGTTTACCAATGGTTACTTCTCTTTGGTGGCAGGCTCCTTGGGAGCTGAGGGATCCCCAGCAGACTGTGGTGGTGATGGTGAAGGACCCGCGTTTGGGAATTCCAGGTCTCTAAGGCCAGTCTACTGCCTCCAACTGGGGTCCTATGTCACCATCACATACAAAGGTGTCCGGGGTCTCCTGGTGTGATAGCTTCTGACCCAGGGGTTGGGTCAAAGTTGCTATGTTCTCAGGGAGAATGGAGTTCGAATCTCTTCCCAGGTCCATCTCATACAAACGAGTCTGGAGCAGAAATGAAGAGGTTTCCAAAGAGAGCGTCCTGGATTTCATACATCTCCAGAACCCTCTGTGGGGTGATGTCCTTATCACTTTCTGCTGATGTCACATCGTCCTGATAGTCTCCCAAGTCCCTGCTAGGCAGGGGCTGACTGGGCCCCACATTCTCCACAGAGGCCTGTCCTTCAGACAAACTCCTTGGGTTCTCGGAATCCTCAGAACTAAGGGTAAACAAGGAGCCCTCGTCAGAGTCAGAATCGTAATTGGCCACCAAGTCATAAGGAGAGTCAAAAGGGGCATCTCTCGGCTCAGGCTCCTCGGTGGTAGGTGTGGCATGAGGGTCACTGGCCCATCTGGGCACAAGGGAGGGCGGGTCTACAGCTCTTGGGTTATGGTGTAGGACCTCATCATAGACATCGGAAACCCTTTCCTCAGCATCGGCTTTCTGGAAGCTTGGCTCCCATGTGGCCATCCCCCTAAAGAAATTGCTTGCCTGCCTTCCCTCGGAAGACTCCATCGGTGAGCCCATAGCTCCCAAAGGTTCAGGGCACCCCCTTTCCTTACTCTCCCCAGAGCCCTGTGTATTTGTAGGTGCTAGAGTTTTGGAGACGGGAGCCACAACATCTCTTGACTGTGACAGGCACAATTCGTCCCATTCACCATCGGTGGAGCCGGGGATAACTTCCAGAGAGCTAGAAATGGAAGACCTATCTGTCACTCCCTCGTAGAGAGAAGATTCCTGGTCCACCGTGTCATAATGTAATTCTTCATAGTGATCCTGCACTGCTGAAATCAGCTCATGAGTACCAGCGTTTGGAAGTCCATAAAGAGCAGAGTGGGCTGCACGGCCACATGGAAGCACATTGCCATCTCTGCTTCGTGCCCCAGTGTTGTCCTCGAGTTGCACCGGGTTCTGTTGATGACTGAGATCCATTCTCCCGCTCCCCGGTACCCTTTCTGGCATGACAATATCATATGGCATGGGCTCTGTTGCCCAGGAAGTGTTCTCGCTCTCATAAAGCTTTAGCTGGTGCGATGCTTGGCATGGTTCTGTCCCTTGGTGCTGTTCAGGTAGGGAAATTTCAACTTCATCATAGAAGCCCTCATTTGAATAGGCATCTCCTGAGCCAGACTTTTTGTTCTGGCAGCATTTTAAACACAGTCTGTCAATCTCAGGCCTCATGAAGGCACCCAGGCAGAAAGCCACCACGAACGTGATGCACACCGACAGGCAGATGGCCAGGACGAGGTTTGGAGAATCATCGTCCTTCCTGTCATTATCATCCCCAGAGTCTCTGAGTCCTGTGGGGGGCTGTGGCTGTATCTCCTTGAGGTCATCGTAGCCCACCTGGGCTGCCTGCTCCAGAGTGGAAAGGTGAACATCCACTCTTTCCTGGGGCTTCTCTGCTTTGCTCTGCATGAGGCTTTTCGTGTCACTCGGAGTAGCAGGAAGGTGTGTTTCCCTGGAAATTCTGATCTGGGGGGTCTCCAAATATGGTTTCTCATTTTCTGCAAGAGGGAAATGGAAAAACACACTGATCAGATGTTGGAATAAGACACCAGGTTTCAGAGAGTCTGCGAACCCTCCAACTTTAGCTAGCTAGGTTTTCAAGCATGTATCAGGTAACAGGTAATTTTCATGTATTCATTCACGTGTTCATGCCTGTTCATTGCCCACAGTGGCTCTGTGAGACATGGGCCTGTTTCTCACAGGTCCAGAGGTTGGTTATGTTTCTGAGGCCACCTGCCCGACGACTGCCCACAGGTAAAGCAAGCAGATGGGAGAGCTGACACACGGCTTCTCCTTCCTCCAAACCCTCAGCTACTTTGCATTTGCTAGAACATTCTATCAACCCTCTATGGTATCTGCTTCTGACCTATTTGTTGTAGGTTGGAATACTAGTTCCTCACCATTTTCCAGTTTTGCTAAGCAGTAAAACCCCCACTGTCTTCTTCTGCCTTATACACTCAGAATGCCAGCCCTGGCTGATGACTCCCTTCTGCTCTCGTGGATATCTTCTACACTCAGTAGCCATGGCCATGACACCGCTTTAATGGCAAGCCCAAAGCAGTCAGATTCCAGGCCTTTTGGTCCCGAATCTCGTTTCCAGGCTGGTGAGGATAGCAGGGGGATTAAAACCTGCCCAGATTGTCCTGCCTCAGTGGTACCATCTGTTCGTGGGGAGGGACGAGGATCACATCTAATGAAACTTTACTTTTGAAATCCGTGCGCTTGTCTTCTGAACTCTGAGAGTCACATTTTAGAAGTTAGTAAGCATTTAGAATGATGCTAAAAAAAAAAAAACCCTTCTTTAATCAATCATTAAGAATTGGGGTGAACTTTGTGACATTTTGGGGGCTTCCAGGCAAAATTCTTCTCTAAATAAAGAACTGTTTCATTTCTATGTTTCTTCGATCACGTGAAAAGAAACTGTCAGAAGCCAAGGAAAAGGGTTTTAAGGGTTAGGACTGTCCTTTGCCGCAGCCCAAGGCTGCATGGGGTGGGGACCAGCATCCCTGTCTTTTGAGAGACTGTCGCTACTTTTAAGGAGGTTGCCTTCTTATATGCTTTTCCAGGCCAAATGACGCCACCCACTCACCCACAGCCGTGTTGCAGATGGCATCCCACTTCTCCCTCCAGGAGGCAGAGGTGACATTCTGAAGGCTGGCACTGCTGTCATTACACCGCCACTGGTTATCAGCCAAGTCAAGTTCCAGGTGGGGTAATTCCAGAGCAATGGTCACAATGGGTGCCAGAGCGGTCAGGGCGTTGCTTCTGAGGTCTACCACCTGCTCCAACAGAAGCAAATGTGGGTCAGGCTGTGCACAAAGACAGTGAGGGGAAAAGCCACAAGGAGTTAACACAGAGATATTTCTAGCTCTACAAAAGCAATGCAAGTTCAAGCCTGGCATGAAAGTCAGCGAACACTGGGTTTAAATCCCTGCCCCGCCCACAAAGCCTCTGCATCTCGGCAACTGTTTGCTTTTTGTGAGACCACGGCCCAGCGTCATCCATGGGTTAGATGCTTTCCGTGAGACCACCACCCAGCATCGTCCATGGGTTAGATGCTTTCCGTGAGACCACCACCCAGCGTCGTCCATGGGTTAGATGCAACTTGCGAAAGCCTTTCCGACGTCCAAGCATTTCATCTTTATTTACCATATAACCTACGGTAAACCCTAGACTCACGTGCTATCATCATCACTCAGAACTGGATCCAGGTCAAGAATTTCTCAAAATATCATCATCTTGGAAATAGCAAAGGATGTGAACCATGAGACCACGAGACACAGGAGAATTGTGTGTGGTTAAATCTCTGAGAGTAGCACACAGTTCTTTGTGCATTTGTGGCTGTTCAGAATCTGAAAGATGACTCGCCTCTCCTGCACACTCAGAAATGCAGAGCTGGGCAGGGGGAGTGCTCCCCATTAATCCCAGCACCCTTGTGGAGGTCCAAAAATGTGAGCCTATTTCCACCTTGTCTGCAGGTCAGAGATCTGAGGTTGTTCACAGTTGCTGACTACAAGTGAGGCTACACACCCTGACCTAGGGTGTGGTTAGTTGGTCTTTTACATTAAGATGCCCCATACAGGTAGATCCATTCCACCCTGACCAATGGTCAGAATATTCAAGCATAAATTCTGCTCTTTCTTTGAGATAGAAGGTTTGACCTAGGGAGCGGCTGCCTTCAGGAGACTTGGTCTAGGGTGGGTTCACTGCCTAAACACCAGAATGCTATTGACTTGATATCACAAAGTATTGAAGCAAACAACTGTTCTGGTAGTCCTTTGTATCATGTTAAAGCAGCCTTTTGTCTTCTTCCCCCTGTGGTATTGGTAGAAAGTGTATGGAAAATTAAACATGGGAATTTCAGTATTTACTGGAACTCCCTCCTGGTACTATGCTATGTTTTCTGTTTTATTATTTTCACTTGCGTCTTGGTACCCTTTGCTAACTTTTCTTATCCCCATGTCCCTCCCCTGGTAAAGTGGTCCACTTGTCAAAGCATGGTCCCTGACACACCTGGGAGGCAGAGGCAGGTGGATCTCTGTAAATTCGAGGCCAGCCTGGTCTACAGAGCAAGTTCCCGGACAGTCAGAACTACCGCAAAACCCTGTCTTGAACATCCACACTCCCTCTCCACCTAAAAAAGAAATGTATGGAGAACCAGGGGATAGAAATCACTCAGTGGCTCAAGTGACAGGCCAGGGTGTGCTAGAGCTGGGCACAGCTATGCATGCCCCAGCAGTGGAAGTTATGTTAGGTACGGCTCTGGCTACAGCGTTGCCCACCAGATATTCTACTGAGCCTCTGTATAATTTTCTCAGATGCCCCCAGCTCTTCCGCAGCTCCCCTTTACACAGTATATCCCATACAGAATGTCCTTGGTACAGGGGTCTGGATCAGAATGGGCACTCAGGAATAATGGAAACCGTAAATCAGATGTGGTGGTGCTCTGCAGTCCCAGCGCTTAGGAGGTAGAGACAGGAGGACAGAAGAGACCAGTCAGACAGAATACCGAGTTTGAGACCATCCCAAGCTACACAAGACTCAGTCCCAAACAATGGTGACAACTGTAAATGGAGACGCTGAAGAATTAAATGACAGAGTTGCAATGCTTTCTGGCCTCCTGGCTGTGTGTCTTCTCTTCAAAACACACCCTCTCTGAGCTACCAGAGAGGTTAGTGTGAAGGAGACATTTGGAGAACATAGGTGTTAACAACAGAACTGGAAACTGGAAAACAGAAAACACCAACCTTGTTTTAACTAAAGAATACATGGGAAAAAACTAGGAAAGACAACATTTTCTCTCCAGTCCCCAAGAACGGTCAAATTTTCACTATGTAATCCAGGCTGGCCTCGAACTCATGGCAACCTTCTTCGCTCAGCCCCTCGATCAAGGCCAATTTCTAAATAAACATATTACATTATACAAATCCCTAAAATGAGGTAAGTCTAACAACCAAAAAAAAAAAACCAAAAAACCCAAAACAAAACAAAAAAAAAAACAACTTCACCACCACAGAATCATTAGAAATAGAATTGAGTTTTTCATGAACTGAATGACTGTTGTTCTCCTGTGTAGAGCCTCTATGCAGTCCTGACTCTCAGGAAAGGCTCCTGGAACCAGCAAGCAGGAGGCCTGGATAAGAAGGGAAAGCATTTTCCTTGGGCTTGGTGTGGTCCAGGGACAGAACCTTTCCCCCACTGGTGCCTGGTCTCAGCGTCACACTGAGTTATTGTCACATTTTTTGAGTAGATATTTTCTTTCTGGTGTATTACATCCTAGCACTTTTTAAATTAAAAATCATAGGACTAAAAGTCAGTCTGGAGAAAAGAAAATGGATGGAATAATTCAGGAAGAATACTTTCTGAGAAAAGATGGAAACAGAATTGTTACTTAGCAAAAGAAACCCCATTCTATGGCGTTTGAAAAGTGCATATATTCTGGGATGGCCAGAAGACAGGCAGAGTGTTGCTGCACAAATCATTGTATCTAAGAAGAAGGAGAGAAGATTAAGAAAAGAAAAGCTAATCTGGACAGTCAGTGAAACTTACTTCATCCTGTTTAAGTATGCTGATTGATTTATGCTTAAAAAAAAATCGATCTGGCTTCCGGGAAGGTGCCCCCACGGGAAGAGAAACAGCAGTGTGAATGTGAAATCCATCTTCCAGAGGGAAAAAGCCAACCATCGCGATGCCAAGCATCTTCATCATGGTCACAGCCAGTGTTTGGAGTTATTGCCAACCACACAGAAGGGGATGCTGAGCAGGGACCTCTGAGTATTCCCAGTTCTGATGAGTTGGGGACTATGGCTGTATACCAAACATGCTCAGAGCTGATTTATAGCTTGTCTTTGCTAATTTTTTTTTAAACCTCAAACTTCAAAGACTCCTCAAGTACAATAAATTGCACAGGAGAGCAACACGCATGACAAATTCCACACACAGATGTACCCGTAACCAGTGCACACTGGTTAAGGCTCCTTCACAATCTGCTGATCTCTCTCCAGCAAAGTGGAGAGCGCCGTCATGTGAAGTGGACTCTTTTGCTCTAGTTACATGGCAGACAGACTCCAGAGTGGTCCCCCACTATCCTACCTTTTGGTATTCAGGCCCTTAAACCATTGCTTCTCTCCAGTGCAGGCAGGACAGGCTATTTGGTTTCTATCCAAGTGACTCTGCCAGCCGCAGCAATGGGATTGCTGCTTTCTGATGATATTCCCTAAAACAGAACACTTTTCTTATGCAGAGCAGTGAATACCAGAGGGACTGCTACCTCTCGAGCAGGATGCCACATCATGACTAGCCTGGTGGAGAAGGCTTCAGGGCAGCAACCTGAGGGTAGGCTTAAATCAACAGTGGTAAAGAGCTCAGGTCCAACAGCCCAATCAGGAAGCAACTCCTGCCTGCCCGGCTGAGGTGTCTGTTCTCTACAATGGGGCTTTCAGGTGAGACTCTAGTCACGGCAGCAGTGCAGTCTCTCGAGTGACCATGAGGTAGAGGGCCCAGCTAAGGCATGTCGAAATCCCTGCCCCACAGACATTGTGAGGCGATAGATGTGTGGTTTTAAGCTACATAGCTGTGGTAAGTCATGATATAGCAATAGACCACTGACTCGGTCCCTCGGGAGCATTGCCCATTGTGCACACCACTGTTTATTCATAGGTGCTTAAAATGCCCTCAGCTTAGCACTGGGAAACAGTCAGGCATGGTATGTGCAATGATTTCAGCCACAATAAGGCGATACTTCCGGGTTCTAGGGGTCATGCAGGTACAGACAAGCCCTCAGGCAGAAGTGCCTAATGGCCCCTGGGGATATTAAAGGGCCCTGCATGACCCACGTGTGGCATGGATTA
>NC_022027.1:29408582-29410575 GCF_000317375.1 Microtus ochrogaster
TTCCTTCAGCCCCTACCCCCATTCCTTCAGCTACTCCTCTGGACCCCACTAAGAAGTCCACACCTTCCTGACCTCAGCAGATAGATCCTTCTGTTCCTTTGCCCTACTCAGCTCTCTCTCTTCCCCTACTAACTACTCCTCAGCCCTGCTGGACCGTCCTTCCTCTCAGATGCCTGATCTCAGCACCCACCCAGCTCTGGCACCCACTTTTACCCCCCCTCTCACACACTTATGTGCTTGCTGCTGTGGAACCCAACCCTGACGAAGCCAAGTTGTCTGCAGTTCTCCCATTGCGAGAGGCGGCCAGTGTAGATAGATTCCTTAGGGTACATGTTCCTTTCTCCCTCTCAGAACTCTCCCATATAGAACAAAAACTGGGGATCTATTTGTCTAATTCTACCACTTTCATAAAGCAATTCCAATATATTACCCAATCTTATAGTCTCACCTTTCATGATATCTATATGATCCTATCTAATAACCTACTTCCTGAAGAGCGCAGGCAAGTTTGGGAGCAGGCCAGACTACTGGCAGACAATATTCACCAAACACATGCAACACACCCTCCAGGGGCAGAAACCTCACTGGTACTCTAACACTCCAGGTGGGATTTTAGCTAGGGACTGGTTTTTGACTTGCCTCCAAAGTCTGTCCTCAAGCCAGTAAACTATACTAAGCTCTCAGAGGACATTCAAGATACGAAGGAAAATCCTTCTGCATTTTTGGAATGCCTCACTAAAGCCCTGCTACAATATACTAACTTAGATCCAGAAACCACGGAAGGCAGACAGTTACTCATGACTCATTCTTTTTCAGTGCTACCCTGACATTAAGGCTAAACTTAGACATTTGGAGAAAGGCCCCTAGACCCCACAGGCAGAAGTCTTAGAGTTGGCTTTTAAGGTGTACCATGCAAGGGATGACAAAGCCTGCAATCACTATCATGTGCTAGCCACAGCCCTGCGACTGGCCGAGGTGACAGACCAACTGATCAGTGGCATCCGTGCCGCTCCCATGGCCTCCGGGGCTCAAGAACCACCAGGCCTGTGTTTCGAATGTGGTAGAACTGGTCACTGGGCCTGAGCATGCCCTAATCCTCATCTTGGTCCTGCGAGACCTTGTCCAAGATGCCATAGGGAAGGACACTGTACATTGTTGCATGGAGACATCAAACCCAGAAAATTCCCCAGTTGATCTTCTAGGTCTGGCCATGGACAAGTGAGGCTGCCTGGGCTCCTTTGACCTGACCACAACCACTATCTGTAACAGGGAGCCATGGGTAAACATCATGGTATCAGGATGGCCCATCTTTCTCTTGGACACCTGAGCCACGTACTTGGTACTGAGGGAATTCTGGGGGCCTACCTCTCCTCTAGTTTCCCTATTGTCAGGGCAGGGAGACATCCTTATCTCCCTCAGCAGACCCCACCACTTAACTGTGTTTTAGGGGTATTTATCTCACTCATTCATTTTTAGTCATGCCAACCTGCTTGGTACCTCTTATGGGAAGAGATATTTTAGTAAAAGTAGGAATTTCCATTTCATTTGTTCCTTCCATTCACATTACCCCAGACTCGCCAACAGCTCCCCTCCTCCTCCTTCTAGCCTCCCAACCTCCCAGCTCCAATGTGTCTTTTCCTCTACCAGCCTCTCAGATGAACCCCCAAGTCTGGGACACAAAACCCCTCTGTTGTTAAACGCCATTCCCCCAAATGTTATCCAGTTATAAGACCCTACTAAGTACATTACCAAGCTCAGTACTCCCTCTCTCAGAGCCTTAGGGAACTTAAGCCTATTATCTCTGACCTTCTAAGAAAAAAGTGACTTCGCCCCACTTCTCCCTTTAACACTCCTATACTTGCAGTTAAAAAACCTAACAGAACCTATTGCCTCATTTAAAACCTCTGGCTCATTAACTCCGCAGTGGTCCCGCTTCATCCTACAGTGCCAAACCCTAACACACTTCTTTCCGCTATTCCTCCAGGAACCTCCT
>NC_022027.1:29410873-29415716 GCF_000317375.1 Microtus ochrogaster
GGAGATCATTAAAACTGATACCTCTGCTCTTTTAAATTTTCGGTCCAAAAAGGGCTATAGAATCTCACCCTCCAATGCCCAACTGTCTACCTCTCAGGTCATTTACTTGGGATTAACTATTCCCCCAACCAAAAAGCTATTACCCTAAACAAAAAAGCTAATTCAGTCCCTTGAAGTTCCTTCTACAAAAGAAGAGTTTTTTATCGTTCCTAGGAGTAGCTGGCTTCCTGCGTTCCTGGATCTTTTCTTGTTCTTTCCTTGCCCACCCCTTATATGAGGCAGCCTTTGGCTCTCTGCATGAGCCCCTTCTCCATCCCATTACTAAACCCTTCCAGAGACTCCAGCAAGCCCTTATCCGGGCCCCAGCTCTTCATCTCCCAGATTTAATTAGTCCCTTCTCCCTCTATGTAACAGAGAAGGAGGGATATGCCCTTGGAGTCCCAGGACATCAGCTGGGACCTTCCTCTGCACCTGTAGCACACCTGTCAAAGAAGCTGTACTTCACCACTCAGGGCTGGGCACCCTGCGTACGTGCTTTAGCGGCCATTGAGCTTCTTATTCGTGAGTCAAAGAAACTAACTTTTGGATCACCCACCACTGTCTTCTCCCACCACAATCTGTCCCATATCTTTACTTACAAAGGCTTACAAACATTACCCCCTTCCCGAGTTCTGTCCCTCCAGGTGGCACTAGTAGAAGATGCCACACTCACTTTCCAATCCTGCCCACCCCTTAATATCTCAAATCTCCTACCTCCACCTAACATTTATTATTCCCCATCTCATTCCTGCATAGAAACTTTAGAGTACTTACTACCCCACCCCTCACACGTACAGGAGGGAATACTGTCCCAGGCCACTTATACCTGGTACACAGATGGCAGCTCCTTTTTATGTGAAGGGACCTGTAGTGCATGCTATGTCATAGTGTCAGATACTGTGGTAGTGGAGGCACAGGCACTCCCTGCTCATACCACTAATCAGCAGGTTGAGTTAATACACCTTACCTGTGCCTTCGAGTTATCAAAAGGACAATCTTTAAATGTTTACACAGATTTCAAATATGCCTTTCATATCCTCCTGTTCCACGCAGCTATCTGGAATGAGCGTGGGCTTCTTATGATGAAAGGAGGATCTATAACTAACTCAGGTTACATTAAGGATCTGTTAAAAGCCTCCCATCTCCCCAAAAGCTATAGGAATTATTCACTGTCAATCTCATCATACTGACAGTTCCATTATTTCCAAGGGAAATAACTAACTGACCAAGCAGCTAGAACAGCAGCATTTCAGAGCCCAAACCTACCTCACCTAAGGGGGTTCAAAGGATGTACAGTACAGCCCACATTTTTGCAGATACCCCCTGACACCCGACAAATTCTGTCCTACCTACATCATCTCTTTAATCCTAATAGCAAAGCTCTGCTTCATTTTGTCAAGGCTCACCTCCAACCCACCTCTGAGGACTTAGAGTTCTTAAAAGCTATCACTGCCTCTTGTAAAATCTGTCAAGAGTCAAATCCCAAGACCAGATATTGTAGCTTCCCTCTTCCCACCACCAGGCCAGGGGCTCCCTTCCAGGAACTGACTAGCAGCTTGATTTTACTCATATGCCCACAGTCAGATGAGTTAAATATTTCCTGTTTTGGTGGACACCGTATCTGGGTGGATTTAAGTGTTTCCCACCATTAAAAGAGGGCCCAGACAGTTTCTGATGCTCTTCTCCAAGAAATTATCCCCCGGTTTGGAATCCCAACCTCTCTTCAGTTGGATAATGGCCCAGAGTTTAGTTCCCAGTTCCTCAAACTTTATCTAAGGCTCTTAACATTCCCTGGCATTTTCATATCCCGTACCATCCTCAGTCTTCAGGGAAGAGAGAACAAACTAACTGTTCCTTAAAAATCGTTCTTGTTAAGATGTCACAGGAGCTTCACCTTGACTGGGTAAAACTTTTGCCTCTGGCCCTTCTTAGGCTTAGGGCTCTCCCCAAAAGCCCCCTTTCCGTCTCACCCTTTGAACTCACATATGACTGGCCAGCCTTAACCCTTGACCTCTTACCTAAAACCTCTTTCCTTCCTGATCACCTGCTTACTCTGCTGTTATCCCATCTTCTCTCCCTATTATGGGATTTTACCAACTACTCATTTCCTCAACCATGTGCCAATTCATGCCCACCACAGATTAAAATAGGATATAAGGTATTATTCTCTCTCCCAGACCAATGTTCCTCACCCCTTTTCCCTAAATGGCAGGGCCCCTTTAAAGTAATTCTTGTAAGAGCTGCCAAGCTCAAGGGACTTCCTCATTGGATTTACCTATCCCATCTTAAACCTTTTACTCTTCCAGCTCAAGATACTTTCTTGTCTATGGTAACTCAAACAGGGCCCTGCTCCCATAAGTTCCAGAGGGCACCAAGATCAGCCACTCTTTTTTCAGTTCCAGAAAAATAAAAGTCTCATCACCGTACTCAACTCTCCTGTACCAAAAACTCCATATACTCCCCCTCTTCCTCTTTCTCCTGTCTGCTTTACCAGCTTCTCTATATCTCCGATGTCATGCTTAAATTTCCAGTTAACCACTCATCTGGTATTACAGGGACCATCGTTAAACATGGAACCGGAGGCACAAGAACTGTCAAAAGCCCAGGTGGTAAGAAACAATAACAAGTCTGGGGACATTCACAGTCCCAAACTCCAAAAACTCACAAAACAGACTTTAACATCACAGGTTTATCACTGACTGCAGCAGTGTGTCCTGGATGTTAAGGTAATACCATGATGCTAAAGAGAACAAGTGCCTTAAGATTTGCTTCAGGTAAAACATCAAGGGGTAATAATTCCCTTTCTTTTCCTCCCTCGAGGCTGAATTCCAAGCACTCTGCCCCCCACCTCATTACTGCTTCCTTAGTCTCCCTTCCACGAGGGGGGTTCAGGGAGCCATCGTAGGTGAACAGCCCTTGTGAAATGCTGGGGAAACATCCCCAGTCTCTGGCCAGGCTGCCTAATATGTTAGCCCCGTGCGGCCACAGAACACTGAAATACTGAAACAGGAAGCACATGCTAGAGGTTGAAAGTGTTTTTTTTTTTAAAATGGAATGCAAAATACCACCTTAATAATTTTATACTAATTATGCCTATAAAAGCTATTATATTGGGTTCAATAATGTACATTATTAAGGGGAAACTCTTCATTTCCCTTTTTAAAGAGGATTTATGTTTTAGTATTTTTAATGAGAGTGAGTGCAGGTGAGTGTGGGTGCCTATAGAGCTCTGGCCTGGAGTTGGAGATACAGGAGGTTGTGAGTCACCTGATGCGGGTGCTGGGGATTGAACTCCTGTCTTTCTTGAGGAGTAGTGCATGCGCTAACCACGGATACATCTCTCCAGCCCCTCGGTTTCATTTTTAAAGTCTGGCCACTGGAGCATTTAAAATTGCATGTGTGTTCAACTTTGTTTTAAGTGAAGAGCAGTGACCTAGAGAAGAAGGTGTGTGTGTGTGTGTGTGTGTGTGTGTACACGCGCGCGTGCATATGCGCGCGCGCTCGCGCACGTGCGAGCACGTGAGATGGAGGTGTTTTGAAGATGGAGACTGAAGAGTCTCTCAGCTTCACTGGGGTCCCTCTGGTAAGTCTGAAGGCCACTGAGAGGAGCCATTGCACTGTCTTCATCGAAGGGAAGGGCATGGAAAAGGGGCTCAGGGGTTCCTCGGCTTCAGCCCTATCAAGGAGACAATTTGCAAGACTCACTACTCTGAAAAGAGACATACATGCCCCGCTGGAATAACGCGTGGCCTGTGGTAAGGGATGCATGTGGGTGCACTATTATCACTGTCATTTTTACCGCCCATGGAGTCTTTGGCTATGAAAGCTGCAGGGTCCCTGGCCAGCAGCGACCCCATGGTCCTGGGCTGATGACGCCTCAGCATCGGCCACCGCGGTCAGAAGGACCTCCCAAACACTCCAGTGCGTGCAAGAGCCCTGGCACCTCTGGCTGACCTTGCAGCCTAGGTAGGTGATATTATTTATTTGTTTGCTTGTTTAAGACAGTGTTTCATTCTGGAACCCTGGCTGGTCTGGAACTCCCTATGTAGACCAGGCTGGTTTCAAACTCGTAAGTAACACATTTAATTTCTTGCCAGCTGGTAAATGGAAACTTGGAGTTGAATTTGATTTGATTTAGAAAAAAAATAATATGCCAATTTCTTTCTTTCAGTTTTAGATAGTGCCTCTTGCAAGCGAGCTGGCCTTAACTTAATATGTATGTGGCTACCACCTGGCACTTAAGGAGCCTTCCACTTCTATCTCCCAACCCCAGAATATATGTGTAGGCTTGGGATCGAACCTAGGGCTTGTGGAATTCTAGGCAGGCCCTTTATCCACCCAGTCACATCTACAGCCCCATAATGTGAGTTCTTGCTGCTGAGAATTCTTGGTACATTTGTGCCCACGGTTGTGGTCTTTGATTTTTGAGCAACAGATTTTGGGTGTTTTAGGATCTCTTAAATAGACTCACATACTTTGATTGACAGCCCATAGCCCTGCACATGGAGACTCCCTTACAAGGAACCAGCCCTCTCATCTAACTGGCCACAAGACTGTGGAGTTAAGACAGGAACAAGAAAGATTTTAGAACCTGTAATTTCTTGAGGCCCTGGAAGGCTTCAGGGTGAATCGTGCTTATCTTGTTGCTCTTTAAATAGATGCTCTCCAGCTGCAGGCAGCTGTGAAAATCAGACGGCCCAACGTGAACTATCCTGTTGAATGACAGATCCAGACTCTGCAGCGACTTCAGCTTCCACAGTCCTGAGAAAAGGAAGAGCAAGTTCAAACCTGAAGCGGTGCTATT
>NC_022027.1:29416527-29417891 GCF_000317375.1 Microtus ochrogaster
ATAAACATAGGTAGGTATGTACTTGAGGAGATACACATATAAACATAGGTAGGTATGTATTTGGTGTGGGCAGAAATAAGGTAGTGAGTGAAATTAACAGTCATCACGGTTTGGTGTAGGATGGCTGAGGGCGGGGGAGAAGGATATGGAGAAAACTCTTTAACTTTATATATATTGGCTCATTCTTTCAAATGAGCATGTGCTATTTTTATCACACACTCATTTAACATTTATCATTTGTGTATTTGTATATGGCTAACACAGTACATGTATGGATAACTGTCACGAGCCATTCTCTCCTTCCACCATGTGAGGGGGGCAGGATTTGAACCCAGATCATCAGTCTTGTCTGCAATCACCTTTCTTTTCCTGGTGAGCTGTATTTCTAGTCTAGTGTGTGCTCTTCTTAAATTAAAGAATCAATTTTTAGAATCCTAACCATGATTGAGTAAGGTGATGAGCAGATATCTGTTGCTTTGATTAACCGTGAGTGAAACCGAAAGATCGCCCTATGATAATACTGGAGAAACCTACCCTGAAGTTTATCATTACAGAAATGAATTCTTCCACTTTGAAAGTTCCTTATTCAGTTTTTAAAGCTTCTTTTTTTTTTTAGGGTTCTCTTTGTGTATATTTATTCTACATGGTCCTGTATTGCAAAAGAATACGTTTGTGCAAGTGTAGATTGTATGTTGAGTGTATCCGCCTTCCGTCCCTTCCCACCTGTCCCCTTTGTTCAGTTGGAGGGTTCTAATTCTATTTCTACATCACACGCACATCTTTATTTTTAGCCATTTGCATTCTTGCAACTGTTTGCCGTTGATATTATAACTATTTTCTAGGTATCCTCAGATATTTCAAAGGTAAAAAGATCACAGGTAGACTTTGCTTTCCAGCACAAGAATCAGATGGAGTTTTCGTCTCTGCCTTTGTGTTTCACTTTGCTTTGGGAAGTTCGCAAAAGGTCCCTCTGGCACTGAGAAGGGAGACTGAGAACAAGGTGCCAGTCACAGCAGACTTGCAAACTTAATTCCCAGATGGGTCTCCTAGGGAGGTGCTTGCAATTTCACACGTTCTTCAGCCTTGTTCTCAAACGTGGGCTGAGTCTCTAATTTCTGGGTAGCAGATCAGGCTTATTCAGTTCCAGAGCCAAGTTTATCCCTTGCTTACTGTCTGCAATTTATCGACGACAAGACTGATTCTGAAGAGAGCAGGTCACATAACTGAAATGGCTGTACCATGCGGATCATCATACGTGCACTTGAGTCGCACAGATTAAGCAAGAGAACTTTAAAGAAATGAATCAATCAAAAGATTATGATGGCCAGGCGGTGGTGGCGCACGCCTTTAATCCCAGCACTCTG
>NC_022027.1:29417991-29420393 GCF_000317375.1 Microtus ochrogaster
AGGCGGATCTCTGTGAGTTCGAGGCCAGCCTGGTCTACAAGAGCTAGTTCCAGGACAGGAACCAAAAGCTACGGAGAAACCCTGTCTCGAAAATATAAGAAAAAAAAAAGATTATGATGGAGGCACATGGTACTGAGGATAAATCCTTACCCCAAAAGCTCAGAGTGGTGGCACAATAAGACACATGGACAATAAAACTTACATGTCAGGCAGAACTGGCCATCATCCATAGCACCCCACTGTACAGTGGACTATTCGTCCTCCTGACTGGCAAATGATCAAATCTTTTCTGTGCAGAATAAGCTGAACTTTGGGATGTAGTGTTTGACCCAAGATTGAGGATTCAATACAAAAGTCTGTATTTCAGGCTTCTTTGGAAAGATTCAAAGTTTATCTGGTGTGTGATATTTGGCTAGAGTTGAATGGAGGCTGCTTGCTTTAGATGGGGCATGAGCTTGTAGAAAGCTATTATTTCTATGTATGCACACACTCTGTGTGTGTGTGTGTTTGTGTGTGTGTGTCTGACACACAGATACACACATGAGGGGTAGATAGGTAGATAGATATTAAAAATTGGTCAAGAAAATTACATTTGAAAATCAATGAGAGGAACCAAAGCTGATGTTCAGTTAGCACATGTGTGTGTAAAATACTCCCATATTTCTGTGTGCCTGGAGTCTGTGTGTGCTGCCCCATGGTCCTGGAAATCCAGTGTACTTCTCCCATCTCTTCCCAAGTTCCCCCTCAACTCTTTCTAGCACCAGGAGACATCCAAATGAGGGCTTGGAGGAGGGGAAGGCCAGTTGTCAACAACCTCTAGAGACGAAGACAACCGCTAAAGAAAATACATTTCTTTGTGCAGAAACTCTTCTCCCATGTTTAAATGTGCAAACACAGGGATCTGGGTGGGGCATGTAAGACAGCGTCGGGAAAAGCACTACAGATTCTCTGCCTCTCCCTTGTACTTGTCTGGCCTATTAAGAAATGTGAATTCATGCTTCCTAAAATAACTCAAGCTCTCAGCTGAACTGGGCAAGTTTCTAGGAGCTCAGTGGAGGGAGAGGACACACTAGCTTTGAAGGGAGAGAAACGACTATGCAAAGCTCCTGCATAATCATCCGTGGTTTATGCTTTAGGCATTTCACACGTCTTTCATTTTTAATGTTCACAAAGTCCTGGGACTTCTCACCATTTACAAAGAAAATACCAATGCAAGGCTTGCCCAGTGACAGGATAGAACTGGGTCAAAGTCCACATAGCTTACCCTGTAACTGTGCCCCAACAGTAGACACACCAATAAAACAGAGGAGCAGATACTGAAGGAACTTGCCTATAAAAGGGGGACAAGAGGGTGTGGTTCTCCAAGAATGCACTGGGTGGTTTAGTTACTGTCCTATTGCTATGAAGAGACATTATGACCAAGGCAACTCTCACAAAAGAAAGCATTTAGTTAGGGTCTTGCTTATAGTCTCAGAGGTTCAGCCCATTGTTAACATGGTGGGAGGCATAGCCGCATGCATGCAGGCATAGTGCTGGAGAAGTATTTGAGAGTTTCACATCTGGATCTGCATTCAGAGAGAGACTGGGCCTGGCATGAGCTTTTGGGACCTCAAAGCCCACTCCCAGTGACAGACTTCCTCCAACAAGTCTACACCTTCTAATCCTTTCAAATAGTGTCACTCCCTGGTGACCAAGTATTAAAATTTGTGAGCCTGTGGGGGCTATTCTTATTTAAA
Organism: Microtus ochrogaster; assembly: GCF_000317375.1. Classification (NCBI taxonomy): domain Eukaryota; kingdom Metazoa; phylum Chordata; class Mammalia; order Rodentia; family Cricetidae; genus Microtus; species Microtus ochrogaster. Next base: position 29,419,728 of record NC_022027.1, read on the forward strand.
CACCAAATTATTCCATTCCCTGGTCCGTATAGGACTGTAGCTATATCATAATGCAAAACTGCATTCTGTCAAGCTTCAAAATCCCTATAGTCTATCACAGTCTCAACACTGTTTAAAAGTCTAAAGTTCAAAGTCTCTTCTGTGATTCATGCAATCACTTAACTATAACCTCCTATAAAATAAAAATAAATAAAGCAAATCACATACTTTCAACATGCAATGACACAGGATACACATTACCAACTGACGGGGGAGAAAAGGGAGCATAGGAAGGAAATACTGGACCAAAGCAAGACTGAAAATCAGCTGAGCAAATTCCAAACTCTGCATCTCCATGTCTGATGTCAAAGTGCTCTTCAGATCTCCAACTTCTTTCAGCTTTGTTGACTGCAACACACTTCTTTCTCTTAGGCTGGTTCCATTCCCTGTTAGCAGCTCTCCTCTGCAGGTCTTCCAAGGCTCTGGCATCTCCAACATCTATTTTCTTGTATCCTTGACTCTAAAGCCAGAACCATAAGGCAGAGGCTACCAAGTTCTGCTGCTTGGAGCTGAAACTTGGTTCCCTTGTCCAATTGCATGTTTTCCGGTTTTCTATTGTGGATGGTTCCCTTCACTGCTTAAGGCTTTCTTTTATTTCTGTTCACAAGTTTGAGGCTTAGTTGGGTG
>NC_022027.1:29420493-29432248 GCF_000317375.1 Microtus ochrogaster
ACACACAGATGATTAGAAATGGGCTAGTCCAGGTGCGAGAGTTAGCCGAGAAAAGGGCTGGAGCTAAAGAGCCAAGCAGTGATTGAAAGAATGCAGTGTCCGTGTAATTATTTCGGGTAAAGCTAGCCGGGCACAGCCCCGCTGCTCATATTACAACAGGTGGGTTCTTGCCCAGAGGTCATCACTCCCTTTATTCCATTTAGCATTAGGCTTTTCTTTAAACTTTTTAGTCTCCATTTAGCTCCGTTACATTTCCTGGTGCTCCTTTTCTCCTCAGGCTGTACATTCTGCATTTCTCCTTGTCCTTCTTGCTCCTTTTCAATGTAAATCTACACATGTGTGGCCACTGGTCATCATAAGACACAGTCAATACTAGGTTGTTTGGAAATCTCCTCCAAGGACCATAAACGGAGATTCTGCTTTAGCTTCCTGATTGCCCAGACCCGAATAATCACACAGGAACTATATTAATTGCAACACTGCTTGGCTGATGGCTCAGGTGTATTTCTAGCTAGCTCTTGCATCTTAAATTAACCAATTTCTATTATTTTATTTTACCACGAAGCTCATGGTTTGTGACCTCTTGCTTCTTGGGAAGCTACATGGCGTCTCTCTGACTCTGCCTTCTTTTCTCCTCCATCTCTACTTGGATTTCCCACTTTGTTATATTCTGCCCTGTCATAGGCCAAAGAAGCTTCTTTATTAACTAATAGTAATAAAACATATCCATAACATACAGAGGCAAATCCCACATCAAAGGACATTCATCCAAAATTCTTCAATTTAGCCTCAGGCAGGTTTTCAGGATAAGGGCAAAACATAGCCACCCATCTTTGCCAAAATACTGTAACAATGGTTTCTATTTACTAATATTATTCTTCTCTGAAACTTGAGCTGGGCCTCCATAGTTCAAATTTCCCTCAGCACCTGTCTTCCATGCTTGTCTCCCATGCTTCTACTAGGAGGGCCCAATCGCCCACCCCACTTAAAGTTTGCAATTGCTTTTCTAGTTCAAAGTCCCAAAGTCTTCCTTAAACCTAGAACAAACAGCATGGTCAGTTCTATCACAGCAACAACCCAGTTCCTAGTACCAACTTATGTCTTATTTTCTTATCTTATGTGTATGAATGGTTTGCTTGTATATGCCTACCTGATGCTTTTGGAAGGTGTCTGGTCAGAAGAAGGCGTTAGGCCCCCTGAGACTGGAGTTACAGATAGTTATAAGCTACCTTGCAGGTTCTGGGAATTGAACTTCGGTTCTCTGTACAAGTAACAAGTGCTATTAACCTATGAGACATCACTCTAGTCCTGGATGAATCATTTTATATATGCCAATTGAATCAAGATTTTTGATTAAACTATCACTTCACCGAGATCCTTACTGATTGCTTGTCTCCTTGATCTATTATTGGTGAGGGATGTTGAATTATCAGTTTTTTTTCAAGTTTTCTTATGTTTCATTTTAAGTGTATTTATGTATAAGATTATTATAGGTTATCATTATTTTTTAAAAAAAAAATTAGTCCCTTTTTCATTACATAGGACTCTTCTTTATCCTAATAATTTTTCTTGTTTCAAATTCTTTGCCTAGAATGAATACAACTTCTCTGGGCTGGGGGAGGACTCAGTGAATAAAGTGCTTGCTGTGGAAGCCCGAGGACCTGAGTTCAGATCTCCAGCCTTCTCATAAAAGCTGATCATGTGGTGTGTTTCTGTAATCCCACTGCTTAGGGTCAGAGACAGGCGGGTCCCAGGAGTTTGCTGTCCAGCCTAATCTAGCCAAAAGTGAGCTTTAGCTTAGAAAAGTGAACTTGACTCAAAAAATAAGGTGGGGGCTGGAGAGATGGCCCAATGGGTACGGTATTTGTCATACAAACATGAAGACCAGAATGTGGACCTCATATAAAAGAAGTCTAGAGGGTATGGTATCCACCTGTAAACTTAGCAGATGGGAGGTAACGGAGAATCTCTAGAGCAAGCTGGGGTACCTCCGTTTATTAAGTAATGCTGCCTTAAAGTAAGGTGGAGATCAGCCAAAGAAGTCACTTGTCATATTTAGCATGAATTGTTCACATGCCACACACTAGAAAAGACTCAGTTGAGTAACTGTCTATCAGGTTGGTTTGTGGATATGTCTGTGAGGGATTGTCTTGATTGATGCAGGATGGCTCAGCCCACTCTGGGCAGCAGCATTTCTTGGCCAGGTGATTTGGGGATGTGAAAGGAATCTAGCTAAGCATAAGTGTAGCAAGAAAAACAAAAACCCAGAGACAGATATTGGGGTTCAAGCTGAAAATCAGAAAATCAAAGCAGCTAACTACTAGGGAGTTCTTACCTTCACACAATCTTCAGACTGAAGGAGAGTAAGTTTCTGTCTCATCCCACCTTATATTTCTCTCTAGTGCTGGTATTAAAGGCGTGCATCACCACTGCCTGACATCTATGGCTAACTATTGTGGTAACTGGGATTAAAGGAATGTGCCACTACTGCCTGCCATTACTACTATGGCTGACTAGTGTGGCTAGCTTTGCATTCTGATTTTCAGGTAAACTTTGTTTATTAAAAAACACACAAAATCCTACTATAATTTCATTTTTTACCTAAAATAAAAAGAGGACTATAACTAATACAAGAAAAACTATATAGAATAAGTACAATAACTACATACAATATATACAGGCAATAAGTACATCAACAATATCTAGTCCATTTGTACTTGGCAAACTCAGAGAAAATACATAATTATCTCTCTTATCTTGGCAAGTTCAAAGTCTTGTACCTAATTTACTTTCAATCATAATTTGCATTACTATCTTTTGATATCTCTGAACCTTATGCCCTTTACACTTCTTTAGTGAATTTCTTTTCTGAGTCTTACATCAAGGAAAACTATAACTGTAACTATCTAGTCTTCAACTATCTCAGAGACCCAAGAAGGAAATAATATTAACAGAGTAAGCAGGAAGTGCAAGCAAGACACTTTCAAAAAAATGTGAGAAATGAAGGAAACAACTGGCTGCTTGGCCAGTCCCCCAAAGTTCCTCTGATATTGGGGCATCCATCTTCAGCCTAAAGGCTTAGAATTTTCTATGATACAGGGTTTTTGAAGGATTTTCTTTCCTTGTCTTGACAAGGTTTGGCAGTCACTCTCTTTTGTGTCCTGCTTGTCCAATTAGGACAGCATAGTATCAGCAGTTGAGGCAGGGCATTTTCTTGCCCAGTGGCTTACTTTTGCCACAAAGAAGGAAAACTCTATGCGAAGTTTCTTTGATGTCCATTATCTCCTCAGAAGTAGACTGGTACTACCAAGAGCAGACATATTTTATTGTCATAAAAAAGAACCTATGCTATTAAAACATCTTAAGTGCTATATTCTTAGATCTCTGAAGTGTTTGAAGATGACCTATCTATTTAAAATGTATCTCTTCTGACCTTGAAAACAACCTAATAATGGCTACAAGTTTGATTGCAATAGGTGACTAATTACTAACCTGCATTTCCTTATTATCCTAAATAGTTGCTAATAGTAGTTTTCAATGACTAAAAATTTGCATTGTTAAGTGAGATGTATAGGTAGGTACAATACCTTGAACACGATTAGAAATGTATGTACAGTATGTTCTAACAAAATTAATCTCAAATTTGTATCAATATACAAAATTTGTGTACAATATATAAAAATCCAGTCTATTATAAGATATTTAAAATTAGTAGTTGCTTTTTAAAAAGTGGATTCAATAATCTACCTTTTATCTTATCAGATCTATAGCTTCCCTTTTTTCAGAGTAGATTCAATATTCTACTCTTTTATCCTATCATATTTATATCCCAATTTTTTCTTCCTAAAACAAGAACTTTGATTCCAATCTCCTTTGCTCAACTTTCCTCCTGACTGTAACCAATAACAACTTGTAACCATCTCAACCCCCTAAACAATGACAAATAGTCATAATCCATTGGATGACCAAAACCACAAACCCCACCTCTTGGGAATGTGGGTGTCATATTCTTAAATTTACTTCCTATTGTCTGGGGCTGATGACATCTTTAGGGGATTCTGAAAAGAAAAAATTGAGTTGCAGAGTCCCAGGAGAGGTACCTTTATTATTTGTTTTCAAATCTCTGCATAGTGGGAAAGTGCAGGACTTAGCTCAAATCCTGCCTAGAGTGGCGTGTTAGGCTGGATCATCTCAGCTAATGACCTTGAAATTGTTCTGAGAAATTTATAGTCCAAAGCTGATCTTTAGGTGGTGTTTCTCACCTTAGTGGGGTTATCAAAATCCTGGAGGAATTGTCACTGTAGGGCCCCATCCTCCTTTTGGAGACTTCAAATGTTTCTGTTAGGCATGGTCTTCATTCACTGCAGAAAACCTAAACAAGTATCATGTGCAGCAGATCTCGAAGAGGTTAAAGAAAGCTTCAAAGACTCAAAATAGAACCAAAGAATTATGAGATTAGAGTCAATAAAATAGTCCTTTAAGATGGCTCTTCTGACATGGGACAGAGATTTTGGATTTTACTTTAATAAGCATGCTTGGGTTCAGAGAAGGAGAGAGCCATGCTCCAACTCCAAAGCGAGCTTTAATTTTTAATAGGACAGGGACTACAAAAGGACCATTTGCATTACATGTCTGTAGAGAACAGCAGAAACAAACATTGGGGAAGATTTATGAATTTTTTCCTGTTGGAAATGTGATATACCAATAGGCCAATTCTTTTTCTTGGGACATTTTTTTTTTCTGGATGATTTATCCTTTTTCTTCAGATGTCTCTCTTGTCCAGTTGTCTTTGGATTCCTTAGCTGGATGCCTTTATTCTCCTGAAAACACAAAAACAAACCCTTCCCCAACTCTAAATTTTTGTGAGATTCTCTTTTTGGCTAGTTATATATTATCAAATGAAAAGTATTTGTTAGTTTTATAGGTTAGTTTAGATTAAATGACATGCTGTTTGATGAACTATATAATTTCTCATAATTAAGAGGTGTCTGTTGTTAAAATCAAATCTTTATCAATTTTGATGGTTTCCATAGCACTCTTATAGAAACAAAAGCAAAACCCCTTCCCTAGTATAACACATGTCCTGGTTTCCATTCTGAGGTCAGTACATCTTTAAAGTTTACTGGCTAATTTAATTTCATAGTTTTTTTTTAATGCTATCCAATGTTTTTCTGCAGTTGTTCCTTTCTCATTAGCATTTAGAAAATTCAAAGTTAATAAAGCACTATTCAGTTTATTTATGGGGGTATTTATCATCCTTTTTTGTTTACTTAACATACCTTTAGAGTTTGATTTGGTCTTTCTCTAATTGTCTGGCCTATAGGATTGTGTGATATACCTATAATAAGCTATAATACTATAATAAACAAAACTGTTTCATTTTCCTAGAGAGATATGCCAGAGAATTGTCTGTCTTTATTTGTACAGAGATACCTATAATGGCCATAACTGCAAGTAAATGTGTAATTACCAAATCAGCCTTTTCCAAACTCAAAGCAGATGCCAATTTAAAACCTGAATAGGTATCAATAGTGTGGTGTACATATTTTAGTTTTCCAAATTCTACAAAATAGAACACATCCATCTGCCAGATTTCATTCCTTTTAGTACCCTTTGGGTGACTTCCTGCAGGTAATGGTGTTTGGTTGTATAAAGAATAAGTAGGACATTTCCTTATAATTTCCTTGGTTTGTTGTCACATAATAAAAAAGTCTTTCTTAAACCTGTTCCATTGACATTATATTTTTTATAAAATTTCCAATCAACAATTCACCAATTTCTGCGTTACCTTGTGCTAGAGGCCCTGGCAGACCTGTATGGGATTGAATGTGTATTATATACATGGGATGATTCCTATTCCTGATTATGTCTTGTAACTGAATAAATAATAAAGTCAATTCTGTATCATCTGGTATAAATTCAGTGCAAAGCAACTCTTTCTGCACATTGTGAATTGGCAAGTATGTTGAGTGGTAAAATCCATTAGTACCATGAGAATAGCATATAATTCTGACTTTTTGACAGAATAATAAGGCCTTTGATTCACTTTATTTAAGTTTTCTGATTTGCAACCTGCCTTTCCTGATTTATTTGCATCAGTATAGAACATAGGGGCTCTAGTTATTGGTATGTCCTGTTCAATTTGACAAAGAATCCAGTTAGTTCTCTTTGTAAGTTGAATTCTCTTCTTTTGGGGATTCTTTTGTTAATTTCTCACAAAAGAATTGCTACAAGCTTTTTGCCAGTGTTCACTTTCTGTCAATTTCATCCTTATTAAAATGCACTATAATTTCTGCTGGGTCTATTCCTGATAATTGATGAAGTCTCAATTTTCCTCTTAGAATTAACTCAGAGATCTTTTTCCATATAAGTTTTTAATTTTTTACTTGGTTTACGTGCTAAAATATCCATTCTAAAATAATATCTTCCCTCTGCATTAAAATTTCTGTAAGGGAATGTTTGGAGGGTAATATGCCCAGAACTCAGTTAAGATTTGGATCAAAAAGATCAATGTGTGCCTTCTGTAATTTGTCTTCTATCAAAGTCAATTCTCTTTCAGCTTCAGCTTCTCCTTTTCTTGATAATTTCCTGGGACTATTTAAGTCCTTGTCACCATCTAGGGTTTTGTTTAAATTAATCAGTTTATGAGGTTTTATCCCAATAGTTAATCATAGATTCAAAATGTCTCCTAGCAAACTTTTAAAGTGATTAGGCATCTGCAATTGATCTCTCCTAATTTGTACTTTTTTTTCAAGACAGGGTTTCTCTGGAGCTTTGGAACCTGTCCTAGAACTAGCTCTTGTAGACCAAGCTGGCCTTGAACTCACAGAAATCCACCTGCCTCTACCTCCTGAGTGCTGAGATTAAAGGTGTGTGCCACCACTGCCTGGCTCTAATTTGTATTTTTTGAAGTTTAATTTTTTTTTGTAAATGTATCTTATAGCCTAAATAATTAATAGAATCTCCTCTATGTATTTTTTCAGGAGCAATTTGTAATACCAAACAAGGTAAAATTTTCTTTACTTCTTCAAACATTCTTTCTAAGTTATTTACATTTGAATCAGCTATAAAATTGTGTTTGCCATGTAATGATAAACTATAGATTGAAGAAATTGTTTACATATCATTTCCAACAGCTGCCATACAAAATATTGGCACAGGGTGGAGCTATTTAACATCTCCCTGTGGGAGAATCTTCCATTGATATCTCTTAACAGGGTGAGAATTATTATAAGTAGGTACTGTGAAGGCAAGTTTCTCTCTGTCTTTTTCTTATAAAGGGATAGTAAAGAAACAGTCTTTTAAATAAATAGTGATAAGAGGCCATGTTATAGACAATAGAGAAGGCAAAGGAATTCCAGACTGTAGAGAGCCCGTTGACTGAATCATCTTATTAACAGTTCTTAAATCTGTTACCACTCTCCATTTTCCAGGTTTCTTTTTAATAACAAATAGAGAATTCCAAAGGCTAGTTGATTCTTCAATATGCTGAGCATTTAGTTGCTCCTGTACTAGCATAAATCCAGGGCATAGTCATCATATAAAGCTTGCCTTTCTATATAGTAGGATATTCTCCTTCTCCAAGAAGTTGATCTTGGGAGATTTCCATACCTCTCGCCTTACTCTATTGCTCAACTGTCTTAGCCTCTTCTCTGAACCCGGTGCTCTACTGTAATTGTGGACCAGGTTCTAAAACAGCTTTAACCATATCTATCCAGTCTTTAGGTATAACCCTATCACAAACTGACACAAGTTTAACATTTGCTTCATAAGAGGTGTACGCATGCCATATGAGACTACCGCTTCCTTGAATCTCTTTAAATCTAGCATTGGCACAGGAGCCCAATTATTTCTTACAAACCCTCTATCATTTGGCAGTTCCTTTAAGGTTACTGGGTATATTAAAGTTGGTTGTTTGAAAACCTTAGGCTGTTCCTCTCTAACCTTATAGTGCAATGCTGAAATTGGTTCTCCATTAAATTCCTCTGTCTAGATCTGAATATCTCTAAAGTTTTTCTAAGGCCTGTATCTTGGCAGTCAAACCAAACAACTTTTTAAGAGATAAACCAAGAATTATAAAAAAAAAAACCCAGCCAGAATTATCAAAATGATAATTAACAGAAAGTCAATCCTGGTTAAATTGATCATTCCTTTATTTAGTTGTTCCAGTTTTGAAATCATGCATTACATAATCACACAGAGACCTAACTTTCTCTATCGCAAGTGTGTTTACCATTTTTTAACGTGGTAAAAAGCTCTCCCTTTTAAGGAACTCTTCCCTTTAAGAATTCCCAATTTTCTCACCAAATCAACCACCAATAACGATGAAGATGTGAGGCTTATTGCTGCAGTTGTAGAACAATAAAAGCCTGACTGGAGTTCAAGGCAGCTACCTAGTTTGGCAGCAGCCTGAGAATGGAGTTCTCGGCCAGAGAACGAAGCAAAAGCCCACCAGGAGAGAAGTAAGGAAAACCCAGCATGTAGGGCGGTGACTCTGGCCGCATATAGCTTCGGCCTCTGCCAGTGTCTATAAAGCCACAGGCAAATGGTTGTTTCATGAATTTGTACCACAATTATCGGGTGCCGGATGTAGCATGAATAATAAAAACTCAGAGGCAGATATTGGAGTTCAAGCTGAAGATCAGAAAAGCAAAGCAGTCAACCACTAGAGAGCTCCTACCTCTATGGAGTCTTCAGACTGAAAGAGAGTGAGTTCCTGTCTCATCCCGCCCAATATTCCTCTACTGCTGGGATTAAAGGCGTGCACCACCCCTGGTCTCTATGGCTAACTAGTGTGGCTGCTGGGATTAAATGTGTGTGCCTCCACCGCCCAGCCTGTATGGCTGACTAGTGTAGCTAGCTTTGCACTTTGATCTTCAGGCAAACTTTATTTATTATACCATGAATAAAATATCACTATATATAAGCCTGTATGCAAGCCAGCAAACAGGATTCCTCCATGAGTCCTGCATCCAGATTTCTACCCTTGCTTCCTACTCAGACTTCCTTCATTAGTGAATATGACTTGAAAGTTTAAGCCAAATAAACCCTTTTTTCCCCTGGTTGCTTTTGCTCAGGGTATTTTATCAAAGCAGCAGTAGGAAACTAGAACAATACTAGGTGCCAAACTTGGGCCTTCATGTGCACATACACATATATGTTCACACATAATACAAGCATGCATTCACATACTCGTGCATATCATATGTACACACAAAAACATATGAAGGGGAAAGTGATAAAGGAAAGCACCCGGAGAGCCAACATATGCATCACACACACACACACACACTTTGCCTTTCTTTTGGTTAGTGCTTATCTAGTGGTTTATCTTTTTCCATCCACCTTCATTGCAGCACATTGAGCCTCTCCCCCATACTAGCCTATCTGACAACAGGTGATGAGCTTACACTCAGCAGTGAAAAATAACAAAAATTTAATATATATGATGATGTGAGTAAACATCCAAATAATTACACTGAAATAGAGATGCTGAAATAAAGCAAAAAGTGCAAGCAGATGCTTCCTGATAAACAAAGATCTTATATTTTAATAAATCCATCACAGGCTGAAAATATCACGTCAAAATGCCTTTAATATAACGAACCCACCAAATAGCCTAGCGTAACAATGCAGTACACGGAGTCACTGACTACCTACACTGTCCAGAGGCTGACTGGGAACCATGACTCCGCCACCACCTGGTATCATACAGAACACCACAGTATGTAGCAAAGGCCCCAGGGAACAAAAACAGAATGCTAAGGACAGTTTCTACTCAATGTGTATTGTTTTGTCACCGCTGTAAAACCAAAGGGTCATTAAGTTTGAATCATCATAAGTCAAGGTCTGTCTGTATTGTATGGTTCTGTTCATATAAATGTACAGGAAGTTCGGGCGAGCTTACAACGCCAGGAGAGAAACCAGTGTTTCCCTGGGTTGAGGAGATGATGAGATGAACGGGAAAGACAGGTTGTCCAAAGGTTCTGGAGAAACTTCCACAGTGATCGCTAGGTCATATCTGGATGGTGGCGATGGTTTTCTTACAGGTCAGAGTGGCTTAGAATCAGGGCACAGAACCAAGGTTGCTGAGAACAAGGAAGGGTAGGGGCCTCTCACACTCTAAAGAGGAGCACAGCTGTGAACAGAGCAACAGCACATTTGACCAATCCTCTGGATGTTTGAAGACACTCAGATAGCTTTTGTTTTTTGAAATGAGCATTTGCCCGTATACAGCCTGCATTGCTGTCTTTTTCTCTGTCAAATATTTCTGTACAATATTTTTTTGTTTGTTTTTTGAGACAAGGTTTCTAGTGCAGCCCTGGCTGTCCTTGAGCTCACTCTGTAGACTAGGCTGGTCTCGAATTCACAGAGATCTGCCTGCCTCTGCCTCCTGAGTGCTGGGATTAAAGGCGTGCGCCATCACCATTCAGCCAGAAAATTAGTTTTTAATATTCTAATTTACCTGAAATCAAAGAAGTGATAAGGACAGAAGAAAACTGGTGGGCTCTACAGTTAGAGTTGCAGGGCCATTCAACAGCACCAAAGGTGGCTAACTGGGCTAAGGTATTATGTACGACATCACTCTGTGTTCTAGGCTTCAGATAGCATCTGTGTGTATACTCATTTGCTGATCTTGTATACTCATTATTCCCAGAGATATGACTTTTCATGTTTAGTGAGTTATCGAAGGTGAGTTATTAAGGAAACAGAGTAATGTAAGATGTTTTTTTCAGCTTCCCTCATAAAGTCAACCCAAGAATACCCCCAAAGGGTAAATTTCTTCTGGATATGGGACTAAGTGTGACGAAGTTCTTCCAATTTTAGAGGATTAAGATTTTGTTTTATTAAGGTACTGGTGTGGTCCTTACAAATGACCTTGACCATTTAAGGTCTCCCAAGATGGAGTGAGGTCATTGGAGTAACTCATTTACATATCCAGGCTGTACAGCTAAATGGGGGGAAATGTGTTGCTTATTTGAGCCACTGATGATCGAGTGAGCAGAAGCTGTGAGGTGCTGGGAGCCACTGGGCCATCTCACGGCAGTTAGATTCCATGTTTCAAGCAATTCAGGGCTGAGAGGAAAAGTCAGAAGTGACTTTGTGGGAATGGAATTAGCTTCGGAACTTTATTCTGACGATGGCCTGGGCTATGAGGGGGTGAAATCTAATCACCCAGTACTTAAGAGGCCAGAAACAGTCTTATTATTTCCTGGAAATCATATTAGCGTTCCTAAGTAAAAAGGGCAGCAGAGGGTGTCTAGCCACCATCTTAGTAAGCATTGTCTTTGAACTATGAACTTCTGCATGCCTTCTCACGTGTGGTCATCAGAGAACACAGCAACAATGCCATTCTGGAGTCATGGCTTCAAGTTCAGAGTATTAAGAACCGGAGTAGGGTCTAAAATGGTCCAGGGTGAGACATTTTATCTAATATGTCATCCCTGATTGTGACCAAGGTGTAAGTCACTCAAAGTCCTGCTCTCTTGGCTTAATGTCGTCCACACATTTTGTTTCTTTAGACTGAGTTGATTTTGAGAACAGTGGTTATTTGTGTTTCTATAATCCAATAGCAATCCCTGTGGGTAAAAGAATACAAAAAGCTCTTGTTTTATAAGACATGGGATTTTCTGTCTTTCCTAATTCTTCTCATTTCAAATGTCAGCTATTCTTTCACCTTGTCTCTAATGCATCTCTCTAGTTTCTGAAACTTGGTGGGTTAGCATGAGGGATGCCAGTCTGACCTGTCAATCTC
>NC_022027.1:29437979-29444735 GCF_000317375.1 Microtus ochrogaster
CACACACACACACACACACACACACACACACACACACACACACACACACATTGTAGATAACTCCAGAGGATTATCTTTCCAAAAATGCTATTTCCCTTGTGATTTTTTTCTTCGAAATTTTGAAATGTTCCTTTAATTGCCTATAGTCAGAATCCCCAGGTTGGCATTCAGAACTTCCCATAATCTAGCTAGCCTGGTGCCCTAAGTCTGACAGATTTGTGTGGGGTGACTTCAGGATGTGGCCCAGGCAGGGGATAGGTGGTCTGCCTCACACTCAATGACTTCCCTCTCCTCCTCTAATCCATGATCAGTGCCAATGCCCTCTGTGGTCTGAATCTTTGCACTTTTAAGTCTCATCTCAATTCCTATGGTCCGAACCTCTTTTTCTTGAGTTAGCCAAGATTTTGTCTTTGCTTTCAGTGAATATTGAATGAACTCACTCAGTACCATCCCATCGGACGGTATCAATGCCATCACACAGTGTTAGCGCTCTGCTTTGTGCCTTTCATACGAAAAGCAAAAAGAGGGCAAGAATCTCCCCCACCCATGTTTCGCAGGCTTAGTGTTCTGGAGCCCGTCACTGGGCTGCGCTCTGTGCATGAACGAATGCACATAACGAAGGGCATTTTCGCTGTAACTTCTAAACGTCTATTTCACAGGAGGTCAATTCTCCCATATCTCAGAGGGTATCTAAATTTAGGCACAAAAACTGCAAAGGTGCCCTAGAGTAAGGAGTAATTTATAATATACCCTTTATGCAATACCAGAAACCAAGCTCACTTTTCTAGTCATAGTGATATGTGTCTCAACATTAAAGCTGCCACCATTATGCACACAATTGGGTGCTAACCTAAAGTAATATTAGCAAAAAATAAATTTATCATAAATATACACATTCCTTTGTAATAGCGAAGAAAATGATGGGGTTGAAAAACACCCTTTTTTTTTTTTTAAGAGGAAATGAAAGTGAAAGATTTTTATAGTTTGGCCCTTTTCAAGGTAAAGAGATTGATGTATGAATAGATTCACATTGAAAAAAGGAAGACTGGAATAATTTTATTTCCAATGGGTGATGGTGGTGCATGCCTTTAATCCCAGCACTCAGGAGGCAGGGGCAGGCAGATCTCTGTGAATTCAAGGCCAGCCTGGTCTACAGAGCGAGTTCCAGGACAGCCTGAACTGTTACAGAGAAAAACTCTGTCTCAAAAAAACAAAAACAAAAACAAAAAGAAAGAAAGAAAGAAAGAAAGAAAGGAAAAGGATTAATGTTAAGGAACATTATTTATAATACATACAAGTGTCTATGCGTGAGGCAAAAACAAAATCAAAAGCAACCCCTGCCCCAAAAGGAAACAGTGAGAACTGCGGGAAAGTACAGGTAATTGACTCTGTAATTGAGACTTTATCTAGGCTGATTCAAGTCGAAGTATGAGGAAGCAGTTAGAAATGACTGGGGCATGCGCACACCAGAGAGAGACAGAGAAGGCGACAGGACCAACTAGAGAAGAGATGGACTCTTCTGTAAGGAAGTGGGAAAAGGGAATCAAATAGTGAGGCTCTCCGGGGAACGAGACCTGAGGAGGACAGGACTCTGCGCCAGGCCTACCTCAGGATCCTCAGGCCGCCTCTAACTGCTCTGTCTCCAGCTGATCCAGCCGTGTGGGGATTCAGATCTGTCCCTTGAGGCTCCGCCCATGTTCCCCAGCTCTGCTGCCAGCCCCCACCCTTTCATCTCCTGGCTCTCGCCTTGGTCCACTCGGGGGAAGTCTCTCGGAAGGCATAGAAGATGAGGCTGTCGAAACTGGAAAAGCGCAGGTTTCTGACTCCAGAGCGGCCACATAAAACAGGTCGCTGAGATTTAGACTCTGTGTTGTGCTGAAGTAGAAGCTCCTTAATAAAGTCATTAAGAAACTGACACCAAAGGTCACGGAACTGTCCTGTAAACAGAGGTCATCACTCTGAAACACAGCATAGGGTTATTTTGGTGTGGCAGGGCTTGTAACCTTTGGCCCTCTTACATCTTTCAAAAGACCCCAGTGACCAGCCCCTCAGTGGTCTCCTCTTCAAGTTTAACGCCACCATTCTAACCCCTTAAAAACACTCATCAAAACCAAGTAGAAACTCTCCCATCATTAAAACGATCACACGATGTTTATTTTGCTTCTGTTACAATGCAAAAAGATTGCCAATACAGTATATTTTTAAGGATTGCAGAAGATGGCCGCCAGGTCCTGCTTTGGGTTGTGTATTTTCCTCTCTGTTCACTGGACAGTCTCTAAGGAACCTTATGTTTATTTCTTCTGCCTCTTCGCGTTGATAACCACCTCTAAAACATTGTCCTTACTTAAATAAATGTTTGTCCGTTTTCTCCTCGCATCTGCTTCACGCGAGGCCGCTGCAGCACGACCTCTCCGCGTAGTCAGTTCAAACAGAAGAAATGAACAGATGAGCAGGCAGCGCCGCCTGGCGGCCAGCGTGAGCAGCGTGGCTTGGCTGTGCACCAAGAGGACTTGATCTTGCTTGGCTCCTCGGCAGAGCTTCCAGGTGAGTGTGGGTGCACCTGCAGTGTATTCCACAGAACACCAGGATGCCCTCTCACAGCAAGTGCTCAATGGAGACGTATTGAAATACAAGTGTTTCTCAAGGAAATGCAAAAATACGTTTTTTTCATGACTTGTATTTAGTGAATAATACTTAGTAATATAGTGTTCTGTGGTTTTAGTAAAAATATTTATTTAAAGAAATTCTCAAAACAAATGCAAAGAGAATACATAACAAATGCACAATTTAGCATGAAAATGAGAATTCCAAACATGATTTTTCTGAGCATTTTTTAGTTATTAAACAATACTTGAATGTATCCAGAGGTATAAACCACTCTCTTCCTTTACATCTAAAACCTGCACTCAGTGTCAGGTCTCAAGTCAGTTCTTACCCCAGCCTGAGTTCACAATCTATAAGGTATTCAGTTTTTCCACTTGACAAAACTGTGACAATATTGAACACACACTGTTTTCTATATTGATTTTCTTATATTCTAAGTGACCATGACAGAATGCAAGGGTCAGCCTGTGTAGCTAGGTTCATCATCTCTCCCTGCTGTCTGCTTTACAGCTATGTGCTCTGGATCCTCATCCCATGTATCTTGGTAATACCAGAAATTCCTTTCAGACCAAGTATAAACCACATTAAGAACCAACTGCCTTGAGGGCTGTAAACAGCGAAAACGAGACAGAGAGTTGAGGAGCAGAGATAAAGCACCCGCACCCTCTCCACTGCAGCGCCCTTGTCCTACTGCACACGAGTCTCTAAGGATGAGGCTGGTGTGGGACAGTGGAGGAAATGCATGGGGCAGCAGGGCCTGTTGAGGCCAGGCCTCCCTGCTTTCCACTCGGCTCTCCTGGGGCTTAAGGGAAAGTATGCTGACCTCTCTGTAACTCATTCAGGTGCTCCCATGTGGCAGGCAGACCAAGCAGATCTGTCCATTGAAACACAACTTGGAATTGGCTCAAGATAATTAAAAAACTGACAGTGATTGGTCATGTTTTGCTAATAGGTTAGTATTTTAACTAGAATAGCACACATGTTTGATTTTTACCTATTAGGTAAATAGGAATTAGGCTTTTCCCATCTTCTGAGAGTTTTAAACAATTGAAAATTCAGTGTAGAGTATAAAAGGCAGGAACACATTTGGAATCAAGTTCATCTAGTTCAGCATTGTACTTGACTTCCAATCCCAAGTCCATCCTTTCCTATGTGGTGTGGGGCAGGTTCCACAACTTCTCTAACTTTCGCTTTCTTGATGGGTGAAGCTGGAACTTACTGAGAGAGGTGCAGTGAGACCTGGAGATCACACACACAATGCCCAGGACAGCCCAGCGATGACAGCTACTGTCCCCACATACAAGTGAGAACTGGGATTGGGTGATGTTTACACAGCGCGGGTACTTACACGTATCATTATTTCAAGTAGACATTCCATGACAGAGTGTTTTCTGTAGTGCAAAGCTAAGGAAACACAGTTTCTTACCAGCTCATATATGGAAGGTTCTTCTGTGACTTGTTTGTGAAAATGTGGCTTTGGGTTAATGCAAAAACCTGTGTCTTCCCCCTTAAAAGCCAAAAAGACAGAGCACAGACAGTGACGTTGTGCCCTCCAAACATCTCTCCCCCCTGATAAAAATAACCAAAGGCTTACTTACAATTTTACCTCTTCAGTCCTTTGTCCTTTAGTCAAAAGATGTTAAAATACTTTTAAGATTACTTTTGATTTTATTAATTTCTCATAATTATTTTAGAGAACTGTCACTTTTGTATCAGTGCAACTTAATAAAGCATATTAGAATTTAGGCACTCCAAAGTCCCTTAAATACTGAGAGTACGTAATACACACAGCGGTGCTCCCCAGTCAATAAATCACAGGTCATCGCAAACTCTGTACAAACATGGTTCACATGCATTCTTACGAAGAACAGATCAAGTTGAGATCCGAACACATTGACCCTGGGGTGGATCTTCTAATGAGTGTTCCCACAAGGGTTGTCTGCCACCTGGCAGCCCATGTTGTGGCCTGTCACTTGCACCTTGAAGAGCGTGCCGTCTGCACACATGCAGAGCTTGTAGCGCACCCAGTCACCGCTCCCCGATGCGTCCCCGCTGGAGGAACTGGGCATGCGCGTTGGGCTGACCATCACGCTTCCATTGAGAATGATGCTGTTTTCCTAGGAGGACGGGAATACGGTTCAGCTATCTCCACAAAATGGACACAGACGAAAGTTATCAAACTAGACAAAACTTGTGAAATATCAAAGGGAAGGGAGGCAGCGGGAGGGTAAAGTCACGATCAGAACAACCGTGGCCATCGCAAAGCCAAACCACACCGAGGATTCAAGAGAGATTATGAGTCAACAAATAGGCCAACACTAGTCCAAATCACGTCCCTCGCAGTGTGACTGATGGGGACAGTCTTGGGTAATTTCGCTTTCTGACTCCAGAGATTTTTTTTTTTTGTTACTAATGTTGATATGGGGGTGGGTTCTCTTATAGGAAACTAATTTAGTTAATAGAAATTCAATTAAAGATTAAAACTATGTAATTTATTAACCAGACTTCCAAAGGAACTGCAGGCTTCTTCTTTTAACTCGTAGCTACAGTCATTTTATACTGTAGGCTCTTGAGACTGTGTGTGTGTGTGTGTGTGTGTGTGTGTGTGTGTGTGTGCATATGGAGGTCAGAGGTTGAACATGTGTCTTTGTAAACAGCTCTCATACTTGATGTGGTGAGGTCTTTCCCTTACTGAAGCTGGAACTCAGTAAGTAGCCAGGCTGTCTGATCCAGTGGCCTGTACATCCTGAGAATAGGGAGAACAGGATTATAGGCACATGCCACTGCCATCTTATTTGGGTTCTGAACGCAGGCCCACGTGATGGTTTGGAAGCACTTCACAAATTGAGCCATCTCAGCCTCCCAAGACCCTTTCTTTTAGGGACCAGTAAGTTTCTACTTCTCTCCCGGCTCCCTTCTTCCCTTCCCTCGCATTAACGAATAGTTACTAAATGCTGCCGTGTGCCAGACCTATCCTAGGTAACTGGCGTGTTCTTAGAGAGTGCCATCCATGTAAGCATGAAAGTCGTCACTTTAGGGAGGGGCTGAAATCAATGGGAGTGGCAGTAAAACAGCGGGGAGGGGGACCTGCTATATACAGACAGAATGGCAGCTTTTGTCTGAAATGCTTGGAACAGACCATTTCATAGTTCTGAGTTTATTTTGTTTTGGCATATCTGCATAGATTATTCTGAAATAAAGTTCCAAGTTGTAAAGGATCCGTTTCAAATTTTGTTTCCATGCTGCCATCTTGTGGTCATTTAAGTGTACTTTCTTGAAACTGTAACAGTGTTCACAATACATTGTAACATAGGGTGACTAAGTTAACAGTGTTTGTAGAGGTAAAAACAGTTAGGAGAGACCATTCTGAATACTCTTAATCTGAGAGGTGGTAGATACCTGAGATGATGTGTATGTTAATTCTCAAATATGATCATGTGTACATGAATAAAAACATACAATATACCCCATAAATATGTATATGTTCATTAAAAATAAGATGTAAAAGGTAGTTTGACAAAATTATTGCTAATGATTAGCTTATATACTTTAAATCTAGCTTTTGATATCAACTGACTTACAAAGCTAAATGTCTTTTCAATACTAGAAACTAGTATGTACGACTACTTCAGACGATTTTAAGATTTGTCACATGGACAAGGCAGAATAGTGTTAGCATTTTCTGGTGGGCAGATGGAAGATTCAGAAACTTAGGCATGTTCTGGATACAAAGGGCTCAGACCTCACTCCTCTGACCTTTAGTGTCAACTGCCCTTTAAAATAATATAAAAAATACAAGCAAGCAGAAGTAAAAATGAAATCATCTGTTATTCTATCACTCTTAGCTAAATATTGCTAACATTTTCTATATCCTTTCAGATTTTATAAACATGCACATGTTCTGAAAGAAATAAAATATTTTACAAATTACTTTATAACCTTCTTTCATTTTACAATCCATTTGAAACATCTCATCATGACAAAAAATAATTTTCAGTAATTATATGTGTGATATTTTATTTGTATTTTAATAAATAAAGCTTGCCTGAAGATCAGAGAGTAAAACAGCCCCACTGGTCAGTCTTACAGATGAGACAGTGGTGACACACACCTTTAATCCCAGAAGCCACACGAGTTGACATAGAAACCGGG